>NW_014578914.1:11925-42415 GCF_000485595.1 Priapulus caudatus
AGAGAGAGAGAGCAAGGGGGGCTTGGTTATAATTTTGGTATCAAATTGATTCTGCAGCTATCTCAGAGATATAAGGAAAGACGTTATTATGATATGCATCAGCATTGCACGGGGCTTCACTTCGTGCATACGAATCACGCGTAATGTTTGAAATAGCCATCGTAACAAACTGCATAATAATAAATAATTTATTTTAATAACGAACGCTACAACACAAATCACAGACACGATCACCAGCATCGATTCACGTCGTCACATTTCAAAATAAACCGCCGGCAGTACATCATCCGGCAGCTCGGCAATTGCATGCGAAAATTTATCGACACAATCATTTAAATCTAGCTGTATACCTATATCACGTCGTCGCGTTGCGGAGCTTGCTGTTCTTTGCTCCTGCGTCGTAGACGCTTTTCTATCCAGCGATGCCTCCGCTGTCTCCACGTCATTCCGTACTCCGATTCGGGCGTGTCGTACGCGTAAACCCTCCGGCAGCCTTCCCTCGTCGTCGCATCCCGCTCATTCTCGTCGCGAAACAACACGTGCCGAGACCGGAGCCTGCGACCGACTACGTTTAACGGCGTCGTCCGGAAGCGATTGTCAACGTCACCGTTTGCGTCGCGCCTACGTCTGTCGACCTCGCGCTCGTCATCGTAGCCGGACACGAACGCAGGGGAGTGCGGGTCGGCGGTGACGCTAACCCGCCTTCGCGTTCTATCACAAAGATTCGCGTCGTCGGTGAGAGGATGGGTGCGGTTCGCCAGCGGCAGGCGCGGGCAAGTCTGTGTCACACCACCGGAAGGTCTGTCTACGTCGGAAGAAGAGGACTGGCTCCTGTCTCGGACCGACGTGTATCTATGACGTTCACGTTCCCGGCACGGTTCATGACAGGCACTGCTGCCGCAACCACCTCCCTGCGAATCCCTCGTGCTCGGGACGCCGTCGCCGATCCCCGCACGTCGCGACTCGCTCGTCTGACGATGGCGCCGGCTGCTAGGTGGCGTGACGAGCGCGTCGCAGACGGGAGGCGGCTGCGACGACGCGCACGCTACGCTGCTTCTCCTTTTCGCTCGGTGCACGCACGCCGCCTCGGGATGAACGACCGCGTTGTCGGAGACCGCGTCGTCGGCAACGCCAGACGTTTCCCGCGCCGTCGGCTCGGCCGCCGTCTCGCGAGCGACCTTCAACGATCCTTCGACCGACACGTTGCCCGTCCCTCCGTCCGGTAGGCCACCGACGAATTCGAGGTGTGCTTTCCTGCGACGACGGGCCTTGGCACCGACAGGCGCCCTGTTACTGACCTCGGAGGTAGAAGCTTCTCTCCGCTGAACTTTGCGTGCCGACCGGCAAGAGCGTGCTCTGCTGTCAAAGTTTGGCGACACCTGGTGTTAAAAATAGGAGACACTTTAACTTTGCCAACGGATTTGAGATGTTGTAGGTTTATAGCATATTCTAAGCAGAAAGATATTCCGATTTTTTAGTGCCACGGAATCAATTAGCAGTTAAATGTTAAATAAGCATGCGCTCCTGCACAAAGTTTAATCCAAATCTTTTGTCAGTAAATAATGACACAATTTAGTGTGAGTAATAAATATACAATTTTTGTCACGCATTTTGTAGAAGTATTACCCAAGAGAAGCCACTTTGCACATCTGGCGGCACGACTCGCGCCGTGATGGGATGCTCAGCTCCCATTACGGAACGCGTCATGTACGGAAACCCCAGTACGGGACTCTCGGTGAATACCAGTTCTGGTTTCCGAGAGCTTCGTCTCCTTTTTCGTGGCATAGTTCAGTGCACAGACGTCACACCAATTCATGTATAATTATTTGCGACCAAAGAAGGTACTAGGTAGTCCCAGAGCCTGATCCAATGCCAGCGTTTGTTTACTGGCAGTCACTGCAGTGAGAGTGAGTGTTCTGTGTTGCTGTGTTACTGTTAGTGTTCGGTGAGATAGCACTACAGACTACAGTACGATCCACCGAACAAACCTATGGACACAGCCACGGGTTGCACGCCGGGGCTCTAACACCAACATATAATCATTGTTACGTTGAATTTTTATAAACCGTACATAACTATGAGAAATATTAATAAATGTTGATCTTCAAGTTTTTAAATTGCCGACGTGCATCAACAAAAGAACAGCAACAACAATATTTCGCGAATTATGATTGGTCCTTAACCTCACCAGGCACATGTAGCCGATATGTGCTTTTATGAAAAAAATAGTCATTTTCTTACAAACCTAATAAAAAATGAACATTATACAACTATTTAGTTTATGGTAATTTTTTATCTAATCAAATAACTTATTTTCTTACAGTAAATATTGATTGTAAGTATTTGCTAAATCAAGCTTTAGCGATGATATCATCGGAATTTACTATTATATAAATGTAAGGGGTTTCATGTGTTGGCATTTGAGTTCATTTGGAGCTGAGATTCCTGCTTTAGAAGATAATAAACATACAACTAACAAAATTTTTTCGGTAATTATAAGCGCCAAGTGTCGTAATTAAATGGAAAGAAAATACAGCATCCTGATAGAGCTCAAACTTGTAGCTACCCCCTCCCCTGTGATCGAAAAATAATTACTTAGGTCGGCTGTAGTGAGGGCGTCAAGAGCGTCAAAATGGCAGCGACCATCAGAGTATACAAAAAATCTTCCATCCACAAACTTCTAATCAGTATTGCCCAAGAAAGGGAGAGGTTTAAGCTGCATGAATCAGATGATGGTATGATACAATGACACTTATGATCACTTGACTAAATTACGCCAATCTACTTTTACTCGGTATTTTTTTGATAAGTTGTGACCCATCGACTATCGCCTCGTAATAATTACTGAATAGGCCTACTGTGTACTGTATTGTTTTAATCAATAAAATCGTGTTATTATCCGCGGGCCGCAGAACACACCGTTTTTATTAATGAATTCACGAATAGTATCATTCGTACTTCTAGGATTTTCCGTTATGTAGATGTAGTGGCTAGGCTATATATCTTCCCTTGGGCAAAATTGAGGGGTAAAGAGTAGGGACTGCCTTTAGGCTTTAGCTTAGGCTTTAGCAAAAATGCAATTTTTAAACATCACACGACATAACTGTACTCAACCAGTGATAGCCACAATTAGTTGATAATCGTGAATATATATGTGCAGTGTTGTCCCCAGGCTTTAAAAGCTCTGACAGGTCCAACACACCTTCACAGTTCAAGCTAATTTGCGACATCTCACAAATTCCCTAACAATAACATGTCGCAATCGCGTAACGGACATGACTCAATATTCTGCTGTGTTTACTTTTGGCAGTACTAACAGGATCATGCTGAATTTTCACAGCTTTATGTATATGTCTCAGAACTTATTTAGTTTCACTGTGTATCAGGCCGATTATGACACACATAATTCACTCCAATTAGTACAAACCCCTTCTGGGCCCTAACTTATCTATTTATAAATGACATGCTTTATGAAAGTCCTGGGGAAAACTCTGTATATATTAGGGGTGCACCGGAACTATCCGGCCGGATCCCCAATTTTTCAAGGTTCCGGTTCCGGCCGGAACTCTTCAGGAACAGTCGGCCGGAACCGGAACTTTTTCCTAATTTCATTTCTGCTACAAGCATCATCAAGATCAAAAGATCAGTCACTGAATGTAGTTGAGCATCAATAGAGTCAACTTCCTGACAATATAGTGTTAACAACTTCACACTATATTCTCAATTACTCATTAGTTAAGTGAAAGGTGCAGTGTTTTCTCTGCTGTAAAATCATAGGATAGAAGATGTGAAGGAATAGGAGAGAAGAGCCTTGCAGAGGCTGACTTCTCTATCAAGTCCATTATATTCAGTAACACGCTCGATAGAAAATTCACCATCCGACTAATTAGCTGGACATGATATGTGTTTGTGTGTAACTACAGAACGAATCATTTTTGACTCGTGTTTTTCGTCAAATTACATCTTTGTAGATTTTCTCATGGTGAACCACAACACGTTTTGGACACAGCTGTTCTATCACCACTTTGTGGACAGCCATGTACCGGATGAGGATCTTCGAGACGACATGCTCTTCTTTGTCAAAAAAACAATAACGTCACTAAGGGATCCGACGCAGGTCAGCTACGCCCTCGTAAATTTTACATCGATAAATCGTCGCATTTTTAACAATGCCAAAAAATTTCTACACGGTGACTACACTGTCTTTCAGCTTAGCTTTATTACGGTGTGTGTGTGTGTATGTGCGCATGCGCGTGTGTGTGCGTGCATGCGTGTGTGCATGCGTGCATGTGCGTTTGTGTGCAGGCTTCTTTGTCAACTGGTGACTAATTCGTGTCGAAATAATTTATTTGTGTACAGACAGAAATTGCAGTATTTAGGAAGCACAGTAAACAGTTGCCTGCTCTCGGGGAGGCCGACATAGACTGGGAAGAAACAGTTTATCTAAACTTAATTTTGCAGCAGGTAAGTTGATTGTTCTTTAACTTTAGCTCCATACTATGCAACGTTATCCCTACATTAGTATATTAGTTTCTAATGTTACTTTACTGACTGAATAGCTGTATACTCTCTTCTGGCGTCGTAACTAACCACGTTTAATGACGGATATTGTCGAGATATCCTCTGTGAGTGGGATGGCCGTCGTTGATGACCTTGAGCAACGATTGCTGTTGGCAGTTTGAGTATACGCTGACCTGTGCAGTCTGCACCCGAACAAGTGCCAAAGACCTGCAGATTCTCAAGCGCTTCTCCCAGGTTAGTTGTAGGGGTGCAACGAATCACAACTTCACGGTTCGGTTCGGTTTTCGGTTTTCACATTTCGGTTCGGTTATTTTCGGTTCGAATATTTGCGATCAATTACAAATCTTATAACACCAAACAGAAGTGCAAATTTAATAATCAGACTGGTTTATAAATATGAAATAATAATGTTTCCATACCATAGATCTGTAGGAGGCCGGCGGCTCAACATAAGTTGTCATTTTTGCAGACAAAATGAACGCGTTGACCTTCTCGTGGCATGTAGCAAGTGGTCTATCAATGTTATCTGCTCGCTGATTGGCCGAGAGTTTACGACCAGCCAATTGCAGTGCGCGTATCTCAAAAGCGTATATATCGGGTATATATAAAATGTGGAACCGAAACCGAGCCGAAAACGGAACGACGGTTCGAATATCCGAATGGTCGCGCAAAAACCGCGGTTAGTTGTAGCCGCGCGCTAGTTCAGTAACAGCTTCATTGAAGGATCCTCATGCCTGTCAGCCTGTCGAGACATTTTCAGGCTTTGCGGTTGGCTGTTATTTATCGAGGCTGATTTGAAGTGGTGTCTTTAAATGCAGTGTGTAAAATTACCCAGTGAAGTTTATGGAGATTTGTTGAATTTCGAAGCAATAGGTTGGCAAGTGATTCATCTAACAAACTTCTTCTCTGTAGGTGATAATGAATATTGAACACTTGCCTAGCAGAAGACGACTGTATAAGCATGTGGTTAAAGATTACATTATGTGTATCGTGTCCATTTCCAGCGTGTGTATGCATCTCCCAGTAAACGGCAGATGGACGGAAAGGGGGAGGAGGAACAAATCTCATATCCAAACATATTCTTCACCGTTGACAACTTTGACGAGGTATGTGGAAACCTATGATATCCTCGCAGCTTTCACCGAAAAATCTCTCAGAGCAATTCCTAGAGACTACACAATCTATCGACCATTTCTGGTGCACTGGCAGTCTCTATCACGCTCTTCTGTTTCATACCGATGCCTACTACAGTACACAATCTATTATCCGAAATTCTGAAAACCGAAAAGCTCCGAAAACCGAACGTTTTTTTCGTGGAGGTAGTCTGCACACTAAAGCTCACGTTTGTCTGCACAAGTTTCACTGCATAAATATTAATATGTTTGGCATTACTCATACATATTGTACTGTACCGCAATAGCACTTAGCTTCTTGAAAACTTGGGTTTTCAAAGCTTTTCAGTTTTCAGAATTTTGGATAATAGATTGTGTACTGTACTAGGCATCTGCGTCAAGCATGGGTATGTTCAATGCGGCGGTATTCTCTCTGGACAGATTTTCACGGACATCATCGTTCGAGACGGAGAGATGGTTTGCGTGGAGCTGGTGGCAGCTGACAAATGCGGTGCCTTCCAAGGAGTCATCTTTCTAGGGTCGATACGATACGATGCTCTGAAGAAAGTCTACGATGCAAGAGTAGGTATCGTCCTCGTACGTTCGTACAGCCAGCTGTGGATATACTATATACGCTGTATATTTCGTGGTGGTTTAATTTTTGCGAATTTCGCGAACGCGTCCCCGACCACGAAAATAACAACACGCGAATAACTCATACCGAATAATAGCGAATAATTCATAATTCACAGATCACGAAATTAACCACTCGCGAAATTGTCGGTCGAGTTTGAATTCGCGAAAATATCTGTACGCGAAAAACATGGCATATACAGTATATGCCATTGTTAAAGTTGTTGCAGTTAATACGGAATTTGGGGTTGAATTGACATTTCTTTGTCTAAAGTGAGTTGCTAGCATGTTTAAGGTCCATATAGTGCTTACATCTTTTGACAAATGTGGAGAATTAAGCTGTAAACGTTTTGTGGAAATATTCAAGTGTGTATATACATATTGCAGCTTGTGTGTGAACATGAGGTGCCTGTGTGTGTGTTCAAATATGATAAGAGAGAATATTACTTCTGACTGTGTAGTAGATACATGTATAATTATGCCATTGCAGACCAGCGTTTCTAGTAGAATGGCCAAGCGACTCTCTCTGGGTTGGTACAGGGGGCAGCAGAAGCGTGTTGAGTTTGTGCGCATGAAAGGCCCACAGGGCAAAGGTGAGTGAAATGATATCTTTTGTGTATAATATATCCCACAAATACAGCTTCTGCCATGTGAGCAGGGGACAGAGAGGAAGTAAATCAGCGCATCTACGTGCAGTTGGCGACAAAAACAAGTTTATTCTTACAGCGTCGCTTACCGTGTACTATCTACGCTGAAATGCAGGTCATGCGGAGATGGCAGTTAGCAAGGAGAAGTCATCGGTGACCGTCTCGGCTCCTACAACGCCCGACGAAGAATACTGGGCTGAAGAATTCAATCTTGAGAACGAAGAGGTGAGACTTGCGTGCGTGCGTGCGTGCGTAGGGAAGTGCATGTATGCGTTTGCGCCTGTGTGCATGCATGCATACATGCATTTCTCCATGTGTGTGTGTGTGCGAGCGTGCGTGTTAGTCTTAATGGCTCACCCACGTTTTTAGATGGTTTCTAAACACGCTAGCTCGTAGATGTTCTGTTTCTTTTTGATGCCACGCTTTTTTCCGAGCATGCCTCTCCCCAACTACTTCCTGCTATGTAACTATGTAAAAATATTTACCTTCTGTGCTTGCTTTTTTACGAAATCGATATCTGCACAAAGCTTTTTCTATGCACGCAATTTTGTTTGGTTGACTTAGAGACCGCAGAAGGTGCCTTCGTACCGTGGCCCCGCACACCAGAGGTCGAGGGACAGGCAGCACGCGGCGAAAAAACAAACGTCGAGTGCTGCCCACATGCAAGCGGCCGCAGTCCCTCTGTGCTCGGCTCGTGGCGGCGGCCGTGAGAGGCACGCGGCGGCGGCGGGTGCAGCAGCGGCGGCGGAGCCTGGTTGCCGTCAGCGACGCGTTGCCGGTGGCGCCACCGACGGTCGTAGCTCTCGGCGGTCCGAGGCGGCGTCGTGCGACGACCCCATCCAACAGAGGCTCTGTCCGCCACCGCACGAGGTTCATCTACGCTTCTTTTTTTTTACCTATGATTTTCGTCGATTTTTTGTTCAATGTGATCGCATGCTAGTAGACGTAGTCGCGTCTGGAAGGAGAAGAAGATACCGATGTGAAGACAGTCGTAGATGCTGTGCCTGTTGTTGTACAACGAGTTTACCTGAGGAGATGTGTAGGTAAAACAAAGTCTTCTACCTGAGAACAGGTGTAAATAGCAGCTGTACAGGTGGAAATAGGAAAATCTTTTTAATCTGAGAAGCCGTGAAAGTAAAACTGCGACACGACCCTTTACCCGTCGAGCCATTTTTACCCCCATTTTTTACCCCTCAAGCTGAACAGGTACCAATTTAATGACGATTTTATTTTTCACCCATTAAGCTGTGCAGGTAACACTTTAATGACATGTTTTTCACCTGAAAAGCTGCGAAGATAAAACAGCGACAGTACCCTTTACTCGTCAAGCCGTTGGGTAGCACCATAATAACGCGTTTTTACCCCTCGAGCCGTACATGTAGCACCATAACGACGCGTTTTTACCCCTCGAGCCGTACATGTAGCACCATAACGACGCGTTTTTACCCCTCGAGCCGTACAGGTAGCACCATAACGACGCGTTTTTACCCCTCGAGTTGTACAGGTAGCACCATAACGACGCGTTTTCCACCCGAAAAGCAGCGCGGGCGTTAAAAACGGACGTTTATTTTTTCCCTCCCCCCCTCCCTCCGCCGAGCACAGTCGGACTACGACAAGCGGCGGATGTCGGACCCGTCCGCGAACCTCAAGGCCTACGTGCAGGGCTTCCGTCGCCACGGCAGCCTGAAGAAGGTGCTCTCAGCCTCGCAGGACAATCTCGATTTTGACCTGAATGCAGACGGGTGGCACGAGGTCGAGGCAGGAGATCTGCTGGATGGTGAGTCACTCGGAGCGGCGGCGGTCGCCATGGCGACCGGGGGGGGGGACATCGGCGTCGAGCCGTGCGGTGGTTCGGTGACCGCGACCTTGGGTTGACGCGCTGTGTGTGATCGTTATTCTCGAATCGAGGAGAAGGAAGTGTGATTGGATGGTTGGTTGAGTAGAGTCGAGTGTGCGTCCCTGATTTAGGAATCGAGGGGAAGGGGAAGTGTGAATAGTGTGAGACCGTTAAACCGTGTGTGACTGTAGAAGTGACATGGTAAGTGAGGTGAGCGGGTTCTCGTAGCAACGATTCGAGGGGGTCAGACTCTTTTTGGTTTTGACCTTTCGCATTGGTGTTTTCTCCGGGCAGAGTTCAAGGCGGATAGCATCTATAACCGAGTGTGGGAGAAAGGTCTGAGTCAGGCATGGTATTGGCTTAAGGAGCGGCGAAGAGCGAGCTGCGTTGCTCTCAATGCATTCACTACCTATGTCACTCTCCCCTGGCAGGCTATCATAGCAGGTAGGTAGAGTACGTGGCTCATAGTATGTCACCACATCCGAGAAAGTGATGAGTGGAAAGAAGAAAAAAACATAGTGAACAATTATAAAATCACAAATAGACAATCGACAAAAATCGCAATCGACAAAAAAGAACAATTTTGAGGCAATACGCTCTGAATAAACATATTTCAAAGTAATTTTTTGTGGCTTGCATACATGTAAAGGGAAGTATAAATGCATAGTATCTTTAACCAGGTTTTATTCTTGACCATAGGTCCTACTCCACCTTGCTCCTACTAGTTTAAGGAGCGTGGTACCTTTAGGGAGCGGGAATCACGCATGTGAGGTTTATCGTCAGTACTGTCTCTTTGTCTTGCAGATGTTTTAGAGACAAGACAGCAGCCAGTTCTGACGTTCTAGTCGTGGTATGTATGAACTGTTCTAGGCAATTACCGTGGAGTACTTCTGTTTGTAAGAGTGATGCAGAGCGGCTGCATCATGGAATGTATGGTGCCTGGATAATCACTGAAAGAGAGAGAGAGCGATGAAATACAGTTGGTTTGCATAGATTCGCGTAGTGTTTTATACTCATTCAACATTGACCCCATCGGGATATCCTCCTTTATTTTTTCAGTTCGTTTTTTCTTCGATGGTTTGCCGTAAAATAACTCACGAGGCAGTAAACTTCTAGTATCAGCCGATCCAGCTTGCCACTTGTGCAGCACTCCACAGTTTAGAGCCGTCCAACGGTATATCACAATAGGTTTATATAGTCATGTTATCGTTGACTAGTTGCACTCGTACTCCTAGTGGCCCTCTTTTCTAAATGATGCTGAGTATACGGTTTTCTGAAGAGAGGTGCAAGAATTCCACAGTGGCTCTCCGCATGTACATAATTCGTGATAAATCGTGGTGCGCATTCCGGCGGATTAAATATGTTTGCTTCGTAGCATCGGGTTAGCTCTGGATCCCGAGTGGATTTCGCAGACGATATTCGGAAGGCTCCTCGTTGTGTTATATTACATTAGAAGTACCATTCCACGTGCGACGGCAACAGATGTCGGCTGGTGCCGTTAACCATGTGTCAGTGTGCTCTGTAGTTAGTGAATTATCTAGTCATGTGTGAGCTACTGAAGCGAGCAATCACTGATGGTGCGTTTATATGAGATATCGGATACGATGGAAGATGCGCTTGCAGACAAGCCTTGTGACACCTCCGTCCCAGCTTGTGCTAGTAGCGACACCTAGTGGGAAACAGTACAAACTTTTGTATTGGTGGGAAGTTTCCTGGTTGGGAGAGAGTAGTTATGACCTCTGTTATTGTGATTTGATGTTCCGGGTTCGTGTGATGTCTGAAATCTTAGAAATAGTATAGATAGACAAAATGGAACTATTTTTGAGCAGGTTTACGATAAAACTAATTGGAATTTGGTGCAAATTTCTGTTGACCTGAACAGAGAAAACAGAGGATATAGGATATAGGATATATGAATCAATTCTCACAAAAAATGTACTTACAGGTGATGTGATCTCTACTCAGAAATAGTCTGATGTAATTATGAATATGATTCGTTTTACGATTAATATATTTATTATGAATAGTTCTTCTTTTATGAGATGTAAGCGGTGTATTTTATTTTATTTTATTTACAATCACTGTTGTGTGAGGAAATGTTTACCGGTTTGGTTATTTATGAGTTCTTTGCTACCTCTAAGTCTTCGATTCGCAACTTTTGTAAATTATAAAACACAACGACTACTTAATGAAATGAAATTTGATCAGTGCAGCACCAGGGGCGTAGCTACGAGGGGCACGCGCCCCCTCACAAATTTTCTGTGCCCCCCCCCAGGTGCCCCCCCCACTGAAAATTCATGCTTTATAAAAAAAAAATTGAATTAAAAACAATGCCGCTAGAATAGTATAATACAAAGAAAAGATATATTGTGCCCCCCCACGAAAATGTAAGGCCCCCCCCAGTGCCCCCCGCTGAAAAAATCCTAGCTACGCCACTGTGCAGCACTATCAATAACACCGCTTATAAAATCACGTTAGTTCGAACCAAAGAGGTAACAGAAAGCATGGAAATATCGATGTTTCTAATGAGGCTGAGTTTAGGGTCACGGCCCTGTTATTTTTGTACATATCGTGTAACAGTGTTGCGTGAGCCATACTTGCCATTGTAGTCTATATGATGAGTTGCTACTGGTCAGTTTTGCTGAAGGGGTCGTTGTCGTATCAGGTACTACAGATATGTACCCGAGGTACATATATGTATACACAAAGTGTACCAGACTTGTACTACAGAAGTGTACCCTAACCCTAACCCTAGCCCTAACCCTAACCCTAACCCTAGCCCTAACCCTACCCCTAACCCTAAACATACCTTATATAAAAATATAAACATAATACTAAACAACCTAAAACTACCTCCTAATTATATAAAAATATAAACATAATACTAAACAACCTAAAACTACCTCGGGTACATATCTGTAGTACCTGATACGACAACGACCCCATCTGCGTCAGTTCTATGAAACGGACGGCCATATTAGATTTTGAGTCCGTGCCCAGTGATCTGGTATCACTGACATTGTAGTACCGATACTTGTGGGTTCAATTGTCACCTTTTATTTATCAGCTGCAAACGTGGATAGTATCAACCAGGCATAGAGCATTGATTATGAAGACGCGTTGCGGATCGTACGGCTCATAGGGTCTATGTCCCCCAGGGAACTATCGGAGGGTACCCTGGGTACGGTTCGATATATCGGAAAGTACCTCGGGGTACTATACGATATGTCGCTGCGTACCCTGCATTGTTCCACCGTACCCTGACTTTATATGGACGTACGTATTTCCGATGTTGTAAAACTAAAATATAAAAGCTAGCTCTTCGTTTAAAAAAAAGAAAATATAGTCAAACATAGCATACATTTTTATTGGATTGAGATGTTTTGAGGTTTCTTCTATGTGATGTGGTAACTTGACAGAGTGTATGTATTACGACATCAGTTGGCTGAAAGTCAGGGTACGGTGGGACAATGCAGGGTACGCAGCGACATATCGTATAGTACCCCGAGGTACTTTCCAATATATCTAACCGTACCCAGGGTACCCTCGGATAGTACCCTGGGGGACATAGACACTATGAGCGATCGTACGATGTGTGCCATTACAAACGTCTGCTTGTATGATTACCCGAGTAGTGACGCGTAGTTGGATTAGTTTACATGTGCAAAGTCATGATGTCATGACATAGTGATCATCTGTGTTGCAACCATAGCAATGAAAGGTAATCATGTCTTAAGTCCGTGTTCCGTGCATGTGTTTCGTTTCTACATAGATTGCACTTCAGATCGACAACTTCAGTTGTTGACCTAACTGTGAAAATTCTTGGTAATAGTTCGACGTCTGTTTTAGTTGGAGAAAGTTTATCTTGAAGCTTAGGCTGTCAAGTCTGGAAATTAGAAAAGGCTTCTCATAGTCTTTACATTCAATATCTGATCAAATCCACGTTGCGTTAGCCAGAGGATGTACAGTTTGTACAAGAAAATGCACTCGAACAATGAACCAATCTCAGATTTGTTTAATGATAGCATGGATGGTATTAATGCAGACAGATTTCCAATGCAATTTCCAGGTCTGTGAAATCAGTGTTATAGTGTTGAATTATTAGGATTTTGTATGGATATATGCTTATTAGATGGAATGTAATAGATACCATTATATCAAGAGCTAATAAACACCTTTTAGTATTTATTTACCTAATAAACACCTTTTAGTAGTAATTTACACCTTAGGTATTTATTAGCTCTTGACTATATCATGAACATTATCATATCTATACATATGGTCATGATTATGTCAACAATCATGTGCAGAAGTAACAACAGCATCAACGTCAGCAGTAATGCCAACAGTTGCTTGTGTTTGTTATCTGTAAATATTGTCTTCCAATAAAAAGGTTGATAAACACTGAACGACTTAACACCGCTCGATTATATTTTAAACAGGAAGACGTGATCAGAGTCTGCGGTTTATAGTGTGAAGTGGTGGGCCAGCGTTTTACCTAGCCGGTAATCAGGGTCTTTATCTTGATTTTGATTATAATACCGCGTGGTATGGCCGGAGTACAAAGCAGATTGACGTTTAGGTTGGACTTTGTGCTTGCGATGGTGAGTCTGTAAGTGACTGTCGCTAAGCTGACGTGGTCACGTTATATTGGGTAACGCACTGCTAGTGGAAGTCTAAAGTGGTCACAGTATATTGGGTAAATAATGGATATTAGTAGTCTTTAGAGGTCAGGATATGTTGGGCTAGTCATGGGCTTTGGCAGTCTGTAATGGTCACAGTAAATTTGTTAAGACATTGCTGTTGGTCGTCTCAAGTCGTCAGGGCATATTGGGCAAGGCACAGGTGTTGGTAACATGTAATGATCATGGGATATTGTTGTTGGTAGTCTAAATTGGTTCGGTGTGTGACGGGCAAAGTGTCAAAAGGTGACAGTTATTCACGGAATAGCTGTCAAGAAAGTTCAGCTACTATGCCGTAGCAAAAGGCAGAACCTATAGCCTAAACACAAGGGTTGGTAAAACCTGGACCCTGTCTCTAGAAAGATTACCAGTAAAACACTAACAAAGTTATTAAGAACGTTGCAATAAAAACGCGAGCGTTGAGATTACATCATATTCACACATTCTTTATTTTTTATATTGATTTATTAATATACGATATAACAAAGCTGGATCCTGGACATCAGCTCTGCACCATGACCAGCTACTACGGTGCATGATCCGAAATAGCATGGCAACATGGAGTTTCCCTGCTTTACCACTAAATATCTGCAGTGCAGCATTATGTTGTTATCTTACACGGGACAACAACAAAATGGTGGCTCTTGGACACAATCGAACGCCTTGCACGCATACGAGTGTCACGTCCATATTTTCTAACCTTGCAATGCACGAAGTTTCACATGACATTCAGACATGCCTCAGAGATGTGTACGGCACGATACAAGTATCAGCAACGTGTTAGTTCGTGCCTATATTTAGAAAAAAATGGTGGATATAGACAATGTTAGAATTCGATAGCTTTAACTTTCATCAACAGGGTGATCAATAGTCATTGTTTGCTGTTAACTACAAAACATTAATATCATAGCAAACCGACAAGGAAACAAGAGGCGTTAAAGAGTGTTACTGCTAAACACCCTACAGTTTACAAGGTATCTACAGTGTTTTACAAAGTACGTCGTACGTATAAATGTGCTTTTATACACAACATATCTGCAAAAATCATCTTGCATGTGAGTCACACACGTTCAAAATTAACGTATTATTCATGACCTTCAGCCTCATCGTACTATAGAAATTGTCACAAACTACGCATCCAGATTAGCCCAATATTTAAATATTCTAAGGATGATTTGAACATAGTAGAGTGCTATTAGCAACTGCTTGGCGATTGTAGAGCACCACAACTTCCTGCTACAGCCTGGGTACCATCCACCGGTACACAGAGACTGAGAGACGTCCTGAACCCAACTAAGATTTTCCGAAATTACGAAAAGAGAGACTGCCAATGTGCCAGCAACGTTGTGGCCCCATCGTTCACCATACGCGGACGCGTGCCCACAGTATGGCAGTGCAGCATGCCTTCCCACAATGCAGCAGCCGCTGCACTGAGCATCACAGTTCGAGCGGGCGGCAGAACGAGCGCCCCGCCCGCGCGGGAACCGTCGGCAAACACGAACGCTCCCGCGACCGTGTTAGCGCGTTGCATTGTGGGAATGCCGCACGCGAGTCTATTTACACAAGGCAGGAGGGATGGCACGCTCGCGCTCGCGCGAGCGATGAATCATTTGAGACAACGGTCAAAGTAGATGGCCCCGATGTAGCCTCCCCGCATCGATTTCTGTACGTTCTGTTCGAAGAGTCTTCGATTGCTCTGAAGCACCTCGGCAGCTTCCTTGTTAAGCGGGTCTTCAGGGTTCGGCTCCTGAAAACGAGGAACGGCAGTTAATCGTGGAGAATCCTAACTATAGCCAGGGTTACCGCTATCGTTCGCAAAATGCAATAAATAAATAACATTGGCGATTTTACTTCACTAAGTGGCGAATACACTTGGCGATTGATCTAATTGCTCACAAAATTACAATTGACTAATGAAAGCATCAAATTGCAGTCCTGGTCCATGCTGAAATCATAACTCTGAGTTATGGACTTACCAGGAAGAGGTACTGTAAGCCATACACAATGGAGTTAACTGTCAAAACTGGCTTCCAGTCTTCCCTGAAACAATAAATACAACACAAATGAGAACATGGGCGATACCTGGTGAGATACCCAAGTTCTTGACTTATCAAACTCTGAATTTGGATATATAAAAGGGCAAGTTGCGGCAGTATAAAGTTCCTTTCCGCAATTGCACACCATGCAGAAATCACGAGTAGGATGAATGTGTTTTTGGTTCATTAGTTAGTTAATGATAAAAGGGACTTACCTTAATATATTTAGACAGACGTTTCCCTCCAGGTCAATGTTGGGATGGTAAACTAGTGTCTCACACTTGACTTTAGGAGGTTCATGTGGGTAGCCCTGACCTACTTTGAAGCTGAATGAAAACCTACCGCCTCGATAGAAACCCTGCAAACATAAGAATTTTCATGAAATTTACATACATAAACTCGGGAAATGCACAGCGCACGAAAACTTCACGTTTATGCGGTTAGCCATGTATTGGCTCATTCAATTGATTATAGGAAACTGCCCGGACTGTAAAACAGTGCGCAAAATGTAAAGATAATTGTAGTACATTACCTCATCTGGTGAGATGATGAGTTTAAAGGTTAGCAGGTCGTCCTGATCTGGGAAATCGACCTGACACGTTTTTGGCAAATTCAGCTCATTAATATCTGAAATGAAACATAGAAAGATTATATATGTATATATATTATAGTGTGCAAAACATACATGATGCCACATTAGTCAGGTACACTCTTTAGCCACACTTTTTTTCTTATTTATTCCAAAAGTGATGCAAAATGTGTGTATGGATATCATTAAGCTGTGCTAACAACTCAGTTTAGCTGCCATTGGCTTAATGGAAAAGGGTCATGCATTATTTGGGTGGAAGTCCATTAAAGTATTAATATTATTGAGATGTACTCTCACCCGGGCCTCATCTATAGTATAAGTAATCTATTCACGGATTCGGTTACCAATACAGGGGTAGAAAATGGGTTGAAAGCCTGATGTGCCAAGTTGCACATGTGCAAGCCAAATCCATATGCCAAGTTCACATGTTATATATTTATTAAAATATCAAAAGGAGGCATATACTATTAGTTACAACAGCTCAGCCAGAGAATATGTCGTTGTGAGTGATGTCAACCTCAGTGATGACAAGGAAATGAAAGGTCGTTTACTATTCTACTACTACTAGTACTAGTACTAGCCATTGTTCTGGCATAGACAGTACATCGTACCAAAAATCCTTATTTATTACTAACACCTTGTACATTAAAGAAGTACGCATACATTATAGTAGCAGAACAGGTTCTCCTAATTATATTAGGGCAATAATCAGTGTGGGTATCCTATCCTTAGGCTTAACAACGATCATGTGATCATTTGATGTACATTACGGTTACCAACCTTTCTGGATTCTAAGCTGAGCAGCTGATTGTCGCGTTCCCGGATGCTGGACGGTCTCACCGTCTCTCTTCTGTTGTTTTAATGAAAATAACTTAATCATGACGAAGCCTGTTTTAAGTGTGATTATATCACAAATCTAAATATAAATAACAACCAGAAGAGAACGAGTAATCAGGATTAAGTAATAACAGTCCCTACTTCGACGCACAGGACGTGTCACAATAAATTAACAGCTCTAAATTATTTCAGTACGCATCGAGTGGCATCATAACACATGTGCATATACTGGTTTATATTGTACATATTATATTTAAAATAACCAACAATTAAAATCTTGAAAGTATATTGCTGCTATAACAATACCCGTACTTAGTCTACGTTCATATTTCTCATGTCGACACATATGTGCACTGTATCGCACAGGATTTCCTGCTCATATAAATTTATTGCTACACATACAGGCACAGAGGGCGCGCGCCCTAATTTATCTGTATGAGTAACTCCTTTTATAAATAACATTAAAAACTTGTTTTGACGTTACGTTTAAATAGTTGAATCTGACGTAGTAAGACTTAGCTTAAGTTAAGCTTAGTGTCACTAGGGTGTCACTAATGTCACTAGGTAGATGTTACTGTGCTCAAATTTGTTGTGAGAGTGGATCGAACTGGCACTGACACTGAGTCTGACAGTGTCACGTGTCAGTGGCGCTCATACTCATACGCATACTCATAGTCACACTCATAGTCATAGGGTCTATGTCCCCCAGGCCAGGGCTCTATCGTATCGGAGGGTACCCTAGGTACGGTTCGATATATCGGAATTAAAGTACCTCGGGGTACTATACGATATGTCGCTGCGTACCCTGCATTGTCCCACCTAGACCGAATAATTCTGTCCCATATAACCTTTTTTATATTTTGGTGAGGGTTATATTGGGACAGAACGGGTTTCATTGAAATTTTGTGAGATCGCATGCAAAATGCATGCGCTGCGAATGCGGCCCGTACGCCGCTATTGGTGTGAAAAAACCCCTACCGTTCCCTAGCTTCTACATATGGCTTTACCTTGCTACTGATATGTGTATACATTCACTTCAATCGTTATTCACTTCTTAAAAGATTGTTTTTCAGAAACACCGCTTCGTTCCACTTTCCTAAATCATTCACCATTTACAAACAATCAGACCAATCATAGCGAGTCTATCAGCCCTCCTGCAGCGCCACAGATACAAGCGAGAACCAGGCTATTGTAAGACTCGCTCTGATTGGTCTGATTGTTTGTAAATGGCGAATGATTTAGGAAAGTGGAACGAAGCGGTGTTTCTGAAAAACAATCTTTTAAGAAGTGAATAACGATTGAAGTGAATGTATACACATATCAGTAGCAAGGTAAAGCCATGTAGAAGGGAACGGTAGTTTTTTTTCCACGCCAATAGCGGCGTACGGGCCGCATTCGCAGCGCATGCATTTTGCATGCGATCTCACGAAATTTCATTGAACCCCGTTCTGTCCCAATATAACCCTCACCAAAATATAAAAATGGTTATATGGGACAGAATTATTCGGCCTATGTCCCACCGTACCCTGACTTTCAGCCAACTGATGTCGTAATAGTAATACATACACATTCTGTCAAGTTACCAATACCACATCACATAGAAGAAACCTCAAGAAACCTCCAATAAAAATGTATTGTATGCTATGTTTGACTATATTTTTCTTTTTACTTTTTTTAAAACAAAGAGCTAGCTTTTATATTTTAGTTTTACAACATCGGAAATACGTCCATATAAAGTCAGGGTACGCAGCGACATATTGTATAGTACCCCGAGGTACTTTCCGATATATCGAACCATACCCAGGGTACCCTACGATAGTACCCTGGGGGACATAGACCTTATCAGTGTCAGTACGTGGCACTAGCACTGGCAGTGTAGCCTGTATGCTCTCTGCATTGAAATAACTTGAATAAGCGGGCCATAAATAAATAAGCGCCTCCTCTTGCTAATCCGACTGAGATTTGTGAGCCGTGTTTTTTCTCTTATGTTCTAGTTCTGAACGTGACAACGTTTCGAAACGGCGGCCTCATATACTTGTTATATGAGACGCAGTCATGTACGGTAGCGGTGCAGGATTCGGTGCACAGCCCACATCTTACACCAATGGTCCAGCATACCCGTACGGGACTGGTAACCCACAACAGCAGCAGCAGCAGCAGCAGCAGCAATCCCAGCTCAGTTATGACACAGAGGAATGTCTGGGTATATTACAGCATTTGAAAAAGCAAGAACTGCAAGAACTACTTGATGACGATGACAAAGTGAATGACCTTATTAAAGATACGAAACAGGTTATTATCATGATTTTTGTGTCGTAGATTGCATTTTTGCGAGATTACTAACATGCAGGTGTAGTGTAGTCTTTAACTTTGGATGTGTAATATACAAATATCTAACTATATATTCCTTTTCACACAGGTGAAAAACATTGATGTCGAGAAAGAGATGATGTTAGCGAGTAATCGAAGCCTGGCCGAATTCAACTTGTCGAGGGAAACCCGTTTCCAGCAGGCAAAAGATCACCTTGCCAAGTCGCATCTCTCGGCACTGGAACTGCGCGAAGCTTTAAACGCTGACACAGCTAAACTAGGTATAATCAGCTCCACGAAGTGGTTACGCAGTGCGAGGCTTGTACGGATATGTTACACGTATATATATATATATATATATATATATATATATATATGTTCCTCTCACAGCCACACCTGGCTTCAAGTAATGAAGACTTATTCTCAGTTGCTTCATATTGGCTGTAGCTAGGAGATGATAATGAGCATTGAAGGTGTTTAGGGTATACTAACGTGGTAATTGAGTGGAGTGAGCCATCTCTTGGAAGCTGGTCACTGATGGTTTTCGAACTGAGATGCCTCGTTCCCTATATTATTTGCCTGTGGAAAGTATTTTTTCATACAACTCGTGACCTTATTTCTGTCCACGTCTTATCTGATGTTACAGATAGTATTGTGTCACAGAACTCACTCGACACGATGTTGGCTGTGCTACAGACGGCAGCAGCTGAAGAAGAAGAGGACACGGAGGTACGTCACTTAGTAAATGTCTAAACCATGCGACTGCTGCTTTTTGGCTTCGTCTAAACAACAGAGGTGCGACGACACCTTTCAATGTAACGATGCGATATCGTTCGGGAAGGTCACATGAGACTACGCGTATACACTTAGAATATGTTTCAGCAAATGACGGAGGATCTGCTAAGTGGGAAGCTGAGCATGGACAAGTTCATGGCAACCTATCTGACGCGCCGATCTCTGGCGCACATGCGACGTGTGAAGTCCGAGAAGATGCAGCAGATACTGACGAAGTGATGAGGGAGCCCGACCGACCGCATTTAACCTCAACGTCGGCGTCTTTGCGTTACCGGAAAAATGGTGTACCGAGTCGTGCAGCGTCTCTGTTGCGACCTTGTGAATACCCTGAAAGGAGCTGCGGAAAGGACCCGTGTAGGGTTATACTGCTTTGTTGTTGTCGTTCCCATTGTCACGTGATTGATTAGAAAATGTTTTAGAGTCCCGCACAAGAGGTGTGCAGTTGTAATTTTAAATGTAAATATGTTATGACAATGCAAAGCTGAAGTGCAAGTATTGTCTACAAGTAAGCTGTATTTAGCATAGGTAACCATGTTGCGTACAGGCTACAACATACACCAGCAAAATGGACGAAAACAAAACTGCCTGCCTATCACGTGTCAATATAGCCGTGTCACGTGTCAATTATCCACGTAAAATATTTCCTACATTTGCACATGCAATTTTCATTTAATTGCTTGTATAATGTAATTTACAAGAGTAAATAACCTTTCAAGGTTTCGTTTTGTCTATTCCTTAAGTGAGGCAATCAATTAATTATACAGTACGCATACAAAAAATTCTATAACCATTCATTTGTGTTACCGGGAAGCAGTTGTGGTTTATTAATTGTATTGTCACTTGTACAATTACATCTTAATCGAAAAATAAATGTACACTTGTACTAGTTTGAATAATTTAACAACTCCTCTTACTGACAACCAATCATTCACGCACTCAAGTCGCTCAGCAGTACGGTGCCCTGCCCAAATAAAACCCAAAAGCTTCCACCAAAAATGTATCTGTAATCTCAACCGCACCATCGAGACTGCTTCTCAGATTTTTTCACGGCCAGTTGCTACCGGACGTTCAGTCTCCCACGAAAACGACAAGACCCAACATTAATGTTTCACAGAGGGTTCAATCTTCTCGGGGTAAATAAGCTACTCGTATATACATGATAAGGCTCTCGTTGCGAAACGACGCGTCTTTGTTAGTGACATCTGCTGAAGGTCGGCTCGGCTTTACGGCCACCACCAGAATAGGATCCTCATAAGCCCACCATGAACCAACAACCCCAGCAGGCTAAACTGGGGAGAGCACCACACAACTTGCATTCACACACATACACACTCATTCCACAAACATGCATTCATACAAAACGTCCCGGGGCAGGCTTCAAAATCGAGCCCCCGTGGGACCGAATGCAACTATCATTTAATAGACAATCTCCCAGCGTCAGTCTGCTAGATAAAGCACCAGTGACGGCCTCGAACGAACATTCAAATAGATAACATTACGTGTGCGTCAACGTGCATGTTTGCTGTCACCTACATAGACTATGTGAAATGTGGATGTTTAAATACTGCAGATGAAAGTGCAAACAACTGTATAGTACATAACCATTATTAATATTCAGTATTACGACTCAAAGGTTTTGCGGACCTTTTTATGCTATTTATTTTTCTACTGTTTTCATATCTTTTTCGCACCAATTTCTTATTACATACGCGAACATGGACTTACAAAATGGCGGACCGACCCACCTGCAGCTGAACACGAGATGAGGGAAGTCTGGTATTTATAGATACAAACACGATGCCGACACTGGAAATTCTCAGCTCGCGATGAGCCATCAACTTTTACCGCAGCGACTTGGATATGCTACGGTTCATTACAAAAGGCTGGTCAAACGTCAACCAATTAGAGGGCGAACATCTATTACACCTCGGCATGAATTTACCAATCCGAGAAGCGAAATTTCCTCTGGAAACAACAAACGCATGCGTAATTAGTGATTCCATTTCAATACGACGGCACGTTTGTTCAGTCCTTTGCGATATAAAAAAATAGCAATGCTGCGTAGGCAAGATCTTTAGTAAAACCCTCTGCGACTTCATCCAGTTGCTACACACGGAATGCAAGGACATTAATTAGGGGGCAATTGTTGGGTTCTTAACAATTTTCTATACAGACAAGCACACAAGCTGCTTATTCATACCAATTGCCGATCATTTTTGATCCATTCAAATTCAATATATACATTTGCTCTACAGGTTGCCTTAATATGCAAAGCTATAACTTAAAAATACATTTCCTAGACAACAGCACAATCCGTTCCTAGACCAAGATAGTTATGAAATGATGCAGAGCCGATCAGTACATTTAAATATCTGAAAGTTTTGTTTAGCTACGCATCTTGCTGGTGGAAATTTGTCACTAAAACTAACAACAATGAAATTACACAAAAGTACGCTACTTCCGTGAATAGAAGTTGTCGGGTATTCAAAAAGCCCATAATTTTACACTATAAACATCGTCATCGAGAAAGGAAATGAAAAAAAAGCGAGCCCCCCCCCCTTACTAAGGCATGATCAAATCTTTACAAGTCGTCGTCATCATCTGGCAAGGTCGACTGCTGGGCTAGCTTCAGCTCTTCCTCGTATTGTTTCACTTGCTCAGGATCCATCTGAACCTCCGGCGGCGCCAACGCTGGCATGGCGACAAACTCGAGGTTGGGGTCGCCGATGAGCTTCCGTGCAAGCCACAAGAACGGCTTCTCAAAGTTGTAGTTGCTCTTTGCGCTGATGTCGTAATACTGGAAATGGCAAACGTGCGTGTTAACACTCGGTGACATGCCAACGAATGTAAATACTCGATGTACGCTGTATATTTCGTGGTGGTTTAATTTTTGCGAATTTCGACCGACTGCGAAAATAACACGCGAACAATTCATAATTCACCAACCGCAAAATTGTCCGTCAAGTCTGAATTCGCGAAAAATATGGCGTATACATTAATAGTTAACCGATGTCGTCTCTTAACATGGAAAATCGGAGACGTTATTGACTGAAGCACATACTAAGTCAGATATTACTAACTACTCTCACAACAGGGTATCCACAATGTCACCCTTTACTCAGAAACTACTGCAGCTCATGCAAACTATTGTCACAACCGTCACAAACCCCTATTAAATGATGAAAATAGTCAAAATACCACTTTGACTTTAATAGTCAAACTGCAATAAATTTATCCTAGGTTTTTTAAATTCGCCAAAATTACACGAAATTACATTGTTTGCTCAGTATCCGGTAAATTGTCAGCATATATAATATCTGTTGGCGCTCGGTATCATCATTGCAAACATTCTAATTAAAAAAATTATTATAATACAACTTATATATATATAAATAGACAACTAACTCACCTGTAGGTTCTTCTTTCGGTGAAATACGATTGACTTGGCCTTCACTTTTCTGTCCTTGATGTCAACTTTATTGCCAGTCAAGACTATAGGGATGTTTTCACAAACCCGCACTAAATCTCTGTGCCAGTTGGGAACGTTCTTGTACGTGACGCGCGATGTTACGTCAAACATGATGATGGCGCACTGACCTACAGATAAAAATCACGGTTTGACATATTCACACGACAGTGGCACTGTTACAAAAATACCCTGGCATACTCTATAGTTTATTGCTCAGTATCCGGTAAAGCGTCACCAACAAATTGGTCTGTTTTAGTAATGGATATCATCACAGCAATTCTGAGCACAAATATAATAGCAAATAATAATATAAATCATCACTAAATTTCTACTAGGCACACATTTATTCTTTGCTATAATATACAGAGTTGTTACAACTGTTTGCAAAAGTATCCATTTTTTTGTTTCCTGTTAACAGTTGTTAAGTCAATAGACAGCTGCTCTTTACAAGCAAATCAAAAGCCCATCACAAACTTCATTCAATTACATTGGGCAAACAGAAGAATCACCGCTTATTATGAGTCCATAGGTTTTAAAAACTAGCCACATACTTACAACTCAAACCAATTAAAATTCTATTAACAGTGTTTTCGAACGACCGAACTTTTTACGCATAGCACGGAACTAGTTGTGCTTATTAGCATTCAAAGAAGTTGAGACTTCACGTCAATAATTCATTGCATAAAACGTACCTTGGATGTAGTAACCGTCACGAAGACCACCAAACTTTTCCTGACCAGCAGTGTCCCACACATTGAATCTAATTGGGCCTCTATTAGTGTGAAATACAAGTGGATGGACTTCTACTCCTAGTGTCGCTGTTAATAAACACACAAACATATATATATAGGAAGGAATGAAAAGAATACAAACTTTCATTTGTTTAGTATTACAGACAGTTATTTGACATCCAACTGAAATAAGACCTATTAGTACAGACATTGCATCATATCGGTTGCAATACAGTGATATGTAACGGTTATACTTTTTGCAAGTCATACACCCTTGATTTCAACATACCTACATACTTCTTCTCAAATTCACCCGTTAAGTGGCGTTTTACGAATGTGGTTTTTCCTGTGCCTCCATCGCCAACTAGTACACACTGAAATTATGAATATGATATCAAAGAATTATGTATGCTACACAGATAAAGAAAAGCAGGTTGCAATGCTTGAAACTTCGATCAGTTATGTCGAGCCCAAGCTAACCACTGCACAATACATGTCTTCCATTTGCTGCAACTCGTTAGCAGGAACATAGCCTCAATCCTGCTCTTC
This sequence comes from Priapulus caudatus, assembly GCF_000485595.1. Classification (NCBI taxonomy): domain Eukaryota; kingdom Metazoa; phylum Priapulida; class Priapulimorpha; order Priapulimorphida; family Priapulidae; genus Priapulus; species Priapulus caudatus. The sequence continues at coordinate 36,674 of NW_014578914.1, forward strand.
ATCAAGATCACCAGCATCCACTGATATCTGATTTGATATTTTGGCCCTGGTGCCTGCCATCGGTTGTCATCGTGATTCCATTATAAGGTTAGGTCTTGCAATCTTGTGACAATTGCACGCACGCAAATTTTATACTTAAATCAGATGGGATCAGTTGAACAAAAAGTAGCTGCAGCTTGTAAGTAATAACAGCACTCACCAGCAGGGCTGATCAGTCAAGGAATGATTCGGAAATAACAAGGAATGTAACCAACAGCACTGCCTGCCGTGCATTTTCCAATTAATGAAAATCTAATTAGTGGAGATGAAAAATTGCTCAAGGCTTAATGTGTCCAGCAGTTTTCAGAGTGGTTTAAGATTTAAGAGGAAGTGGTTAACTTATACCTGGCTATGAGCTGGTGTCTACTTACACCGACCAGGCTCTCCGACTGTTACACGTCGTAGGAGCCTGACACCCTTCCATACGAAATGCCTGGTTGCTTGAAAACAAACTCAGAATTTCGTACAATTTCGTAAATAAAACAATCGTATTAGCACATTTGACCTCACCTGTTACATGTTGCAACTATCGCTACACTTCTTAATCAGTATTTACCTCAAAATACACATTAAAATAAGAGAATTTCGAACAGCTATACTATTTGAACGTTGTAAAACGCCATACTGGATGTTCTTATGTCTAAGCGCGCCACGAACTTTCGCTACGTATTATGGGATATCTATTGGATAATGGCGGCGTTGTTTTGAGTTTTATCTTATCAATTTATAAATAATTATTCGCTGACACGTAAATACATGCTCAGTGATAGCGCACATATAATAAATCGAGGCGTGGAAGTACAGAGAAGCGGTAAGAATCATAAAAAGTTAGATAATTTTACGTTTAATAGCAGCGCACGTCATGCCAAACAATATTCTATTGCGTCAGCTTGTGACCCTCTCGCCAACGTAGTGTTAAGCGAGAAGGGAACTTGTGGCTAGTGTCTACTCACCTTAAACGTGGGGATGTCATCTGCTCCGGTCGACATCTCGCGAGTAATACAATTCCGGTGAGCCTGCACAAATGCACAAAATCTCGGTTACTAGTGCATTCACACTATACGCTCTACTTTATAACTTTAGCACTTTTGTCCAGTAGGGTAACTTCACAGCGATGCAAAAATTTCAGTTTTCTGCCTTCATGCTACTAGATGTGATTGTAGTGGATCCATACTACGATGTTGGCCACGAGAAACTATGAGCATAGGTGTGAAGTTAATGCGTACCGGTACGAATCAAATTTACCATATTTTTTACCAACAATTTTACTCTGCAATTAAACCATTTCCAGAGGAAATGTAGCATAGGAGAAACGAGGTGGAATAGTTTCTTAGGTAGGTAGTGGGCAGGATTTAACACACTATCCAAAACGAGCCCCACTGTACTGATATTTCGAAAAATCACAATTTGAATTTCAACAGTGCACTACAATGAAAAATATCGTTAGCGACTCCTTTTATTTTAAACTACATGTCTTCTAGGTAAGGGTCATAATTTGCCTTTATAAATAAACTTACAGGAATAGTTATTGCACGAGAAAACGAATATCGACTTAACAAAGAAGAACTCGGGCATGTCTATCCCAACCTGTATCAACTGGATAAAACCGCCTAACCGGTTGCGCCGTATTTAGTCACAAACAAGAAAATACAATAATACGAAAGTGTGAAAATGTCGTACAACCAATATTGAAACAAACGACTAGACAATCCTTTATCATACACCCAGTTAAGTTATACACATCGTTATGAAGCAATTCTTATAGATTACGCAGATTTTCTAAGCGACTACTTACAGTTCAAATTCACGCAGTAGAGCAAACTAAAGATGGCGGGAAAAAATATTTTACCGAACACTTTACTCGAGTGAAACACAACCACACATTAATATATTTGAACTATAATTTGTCACAGAAATAATAATAAAACAATCAATATATGTTTTAAAATTCTTTTCTATTATTTAACTACTTTGGTTAGTCAATGTCGCAAAATTGGCCGGGCGTATTACGTCACCGTCGGTTATCGTACTGCACCTGCGCATTGCAGCAGGTCCTGAGCGTTGAGGAAAGCTCCAAAATTTTTATTGATTTTTCAGTTTTCATGTGATTTTAGTGCATATTCACCAAGTTTCATGACATAGTTTGGGAGTGTGGTTTATAAATATCCGTTCCACTAGGATAGATTCCTTTCTAGCTCATCAAGATGACTAAAGATCGGTTAGCAGCATTGAAAGCGGTAGGTGTTTCCCCCTTGGCCTTCGAAGTTCGAGCGATCGGGTGATCTCCCTTGCCGTACATATAATCACTAGGTTTATGAATGACTAAGCTTCATTGGCTAGTTGTATCCTGTGCGAGTAGACCAGTGTATAAGTTATGTTGCGTTTTAGTGCCAAACCGATTCCGTATTAAATAATTATTTTAGCAGAAGTAGTTCCCTACTGAGCCAGAAGCATGCATTACGTATTATAAATATTATAAATATTATTAAAATAATAATGACAATGTGTAAGGCACACAGACTACAGACTAGTCTACAGCTTGCACAACACACACTTACACTACTGTAGACATGTATTGTACGACCTTATAAATGGTGCTGGTGCCATACTGAGATAGTGGTTATTATTAACCTACATTTCCAATAAGCAGTATTGCTATAGAGTGAATGTAATCATGAGGGTACCACAGGTTAAATTTCAACTAAAATTGAATGTCATAGCGTATAGTGCACCACAGTGAACTACAGCTGTATTTGTGTACTAAACTGTGAGAGCATTAATAAACGTGAAAATGTATGTGGTTATGTTAGTACCCTTATGGGCCCAAGCCTAGTTTAGCACCCCGGATTAGAGTAGTACATGTTCGAAAACACATCGGCGTGATCCCAAACTATCCTTGATCCATCTTATGTCCCGTATTTCAGGCATTGTGGTTTAACCTACTTAGTGGCACAGATTAATTTGGGTATGGAAGACATGGTGTTGTGATACTTGTGATAAGTGTCCATCTTCTAATCTATCATCGTTTTAATTCATAACAGTCCAAAGGACTATAATGTAGATGGAGTTTGACATCGATCAGATATGTTAGGTGAGGCGGCAGATGTTATATGACTTCACCTCATCTATCTCCAAATACGATAGCACCAGTTGTGCTTCATTACCAATTAGAATTTAAATGCATTTTGCTGTCTAGGGAATGCCAACGACAGGCTAGTGAGACGAAAATCTTATCATAAATAAGGTTAATACCACATATATATATAGCAGTTAGTGAGATTTATCATATTGCCAAAATTTATAAGAGATGCAAAATCAAATCTTGTTACAAATATAGGTACCAATGTGGCAACCTATAATCAAACCTAACCTTTACACTAAAGTAATACTGTATGGCACCTCATAAATTATAACGCTGTGGACATTGTTCGTTGTTCCCCAATGTAAAATATTACTCGATATGGCCACACCCCCTTCGATGAAAGTCGTTTTCCTCCCTGGGTATCAGCGCTGTTGGCCATGTATCATTGTTTATTGCCGCAATCTGTGCAGTGTCACACTTCATACGACGATAGCAAGGTCACTGCGCACGTGTCTAGATAATATATGTTTATTTATGCGTGTGTTCGTTTTCCGCACCTGTTAGGCTCAAAGTGAAGATGACGACGTCGGTGATGAAGTCGCTGTCACAGTGGACAATTCAGGCTTCATGGAGGAGTTTTTCGCGCAGGTAAGGTTTTACGTCATCTACTATACGTCTGTGAATGTCATTAGCTGACCATGTGGCTAGGGCGTGGTGCCGTCCGTCAGAGGGTGTAAGGATGGTTGCTCGGAAAATGCACAAAATTTGTGGAAAATTTGTGGAAAATTTGTGTGCACACTGCGTCTGTGGTGTTAAGCGCGCGCGCATGCGATACGCTTCCCTCCGATCCATCTGTCGGTTGCCACCTTTACATATCTACATGTGGCTCAAAGTCGGCAAATACTCGATGGCTTCATCCAGATAGCGCATATTCGCGCGCACGATTGTAGATTGTCACAGGCAATATCTGGCTTAAATGTGCTGCGTGATATATGTATATATAGCCGCGTCTGTCGGTGACGCACGGCCTGTCACCCGTCATCGCGAATGAGAAGAAGAATTTTTAACGGATACAGCGCGCGCGCACGCTACTCGTAATTTCGTAGTCGGCAGCGATGCCCGGATGCGTGGCGAATTATACACGTTTATGTACGTAATGCGGATTTGTGAGGCTGGGTGTGCGGAGGGGGATGGGGAGCTGAGTCACTTAGGCACCCCCCCCCCCCGTGCCTTGCACGCTGCACCGATTGGTCCTGCGTGCAAAAGTGGCGGCGCTAATGATTTCAAGTGATGACCGACTGTAGACAAGGCAACGTAGCGCATTCTGTGGTTCTCTTCAGATTCCTACGTACCACGAAACACGTGTACGGGTGGGTGGGGGGGGGGGGGGTACATGAGTAGTCATGACATTGTGAGTCTAAACTGCCGTAACTTTTGATGTGAAATGTGCAAAAGTAATGAAGTAAAGACGCATGGCACCTCGTAATTATTTTCAATGTTTCTGCTAACAGCGCCTGACGTTTTAGACTCGTGGTAGTCATAATTATTGATGATCTTTCTGAGAACGGGCCCTGGTCCTCCGTTTTATGCAACCCTATCTCAGTATTGGTGCATACACAACCCTACGAAGAATACTGTTCACCGGATGGTACCGATGACATGTTTGTATAATGCATTTGTAAAGATTAATGAGGACAGCCCCCCCCCCCTCCGGATACGCGTGGCTTAGTTCATAGCAATCATCAGTTCTTCATGAGAAACCCTCAATGCAGTTGTTGTGTCCGTCGTCTGTTAAGCTATGATTTATCACTGCATTACGGGTTACCTAAGTAATGATAATATTGCTGGATATGTTTGAGCTAAAATCCTAATGAGTTGTTAATTGCAAAGTAGAAACAAAAGCGGCATTTATCGGCGTCGTCATCGCGGAATTTACGTGCGCTCATTCCACTTCTTTCTACTGTGTATTCTGCTCAAGTGAGTGTACGACACCCGTACCTGTTTAAACAATGCCCCTCCCCCCTGTCCTAATACAAATAGCTTCTTAACACGTGCATGCGAGTCTGTGTGATGCCATAAAACCACGTCGGCAGAGATCATTGATTTTGTGTCCTAGACTTCTATATTTGCTCGCACGCTTTTGATACTATCCCTCACATTCAGGGATCTGATTTCGATTGAATCGGTACGGCATGTAAACCCATCGGCATGTGCACTCGCTCGCCTGTATATAGCGCAAGAAACTCGATAGAGTGCCCTCCTCCCTCCTCCCTTTCCCCGACCGCTCTCTTAGGGTTACTCTCTTTCTTAAGGATACTCTCTCGGGGATACTCTCTCGAGGGTACCAGCTTGCTGTTACTATAATGCGAGAGTTTCATTCGGCATTGACTGCAGCAGTAACTTGTGAGTCCTTCGAGAGAGTCTTGCCAACCCGGGGGGTGAAGGGTACATTGTAGGGGGTATGCATGCCCCCTATGTATGTATCATGGTTCGCACAGTCCTTGAAAAGTCCTTGAATTTGAGGGGAGTCCGTGAAAAGTAGTTGAATTTAGTAAATGTTTATTTTGTGCTTGAAAAGTGCTTGAATTTCATGAAAATGTCCTTGAATTTTTAGAAAGAAT
>NW_014578914.1:43674-48051 GCF_000485595.1 Priapulus caudatus
AGGAGGAGGAGGAAAGTAAGTACATGGAAAAAGAAAGGAAGAGTTGCACACAGAGATATTAGCATCAGAATGAGAAAGGATGAGAGCTACTCAGAAAGAGTAAGAGCAACATATAAAGAGAACATAGAAAACATTCGGGTATATACGGTGCATAGATTAAGTAAAATACAGCGATCTTTCTATAGATCTGCTGTTCTTCAGACGTGACTTATTTCGTAAGCGACTGGCGTGATCAGCCACGACTCTGAGCAGGCTAAGCCGACTTAAGCCTCCCCCCTCCCTCCCCCAGCTCTGCCAGAACATTGAACGTCTAGATCTAGCCAGCTATCGATCCCTCCCTCGCGCCGCTGGAACGTCAAATTTCTGTGCCATTCGAAAAAAAAACCTCCGTCGATTCATGTTTTGCAAATACGAGCTCGGCGAATTTTCGCCGAGCACTCGTGAGATTGAGAAAGCGTTGGCACGCGCGCGCTCATAAGCCGTAATCTACACAGACGAGAGAGATGTTGCGGTGTTGCCTTAGGCTGCGTATATTTATCGCCGCGCGTGTATGTATATATACATGCAGAGTGTGTGGGTGTGTGTGTGTGTGTGGGCGTGTGTTGATGGACATCGTCTCTCGCAGTTTGACCTCGTCACCTATTGATCGCTATCGTGGTGGCGGCAGCTTCTTTTGCTCTCGATGCTAATTGCAAATTGAACATGGTGGAGTCTGGGGTAGGTCCGTGTTTTTGTCTGCATAAATTGCGCAGAGGAGGAGGAGGGGAAGATGATTGGCGTTTAAGCGGGGGAAGTGTGTGGGGAAGACCTGTTGTGTTTAAGCGCCGGGGGAAATGTGTGTGGGGGGGGGAGAGGGAGAGGGAGAGAGAGAGAACATTGTATGGCAGTGTTCCTCTCCGAGTAGCTGCATGGCAGCAGTAGAAGGGGAGCGTGATGCAGTGTTTATGGCTTCCTGATTCAGTTACCACCCCCGCGGCCATTGCTGCAGGCTGCAGGCTGCATCTCTCGCGAGAGTGATTTTTATTGTTGAGCTTCATTTTTCACTCGTCTCTCATTTGCGGATAAAAAGCAGGCTATAGAACTGAAGGGGTACTAGGGGGGGGGGGGGTTGAAGTGTTTTCGCTTGTGCGTACGCGTGTGAAAGCATTTCTGAATTAAAATGTAGAAATTTGCTGAAACGGAATTGAAGTGGAATTTAGTAATCTCCGAAACGGAATTTGGCAAATTTTCGCAAATTTTGTAGCGGAAATGTGCAGTCTCTAGGCAGGTAGTCGTGAATGATAGCAGTTTACCTGTCTGGCGGCTTAATTACGTGATGTGTGTCACGCACACATGTGGGCGATAGCTGTGTCGCAGGTGAGGGCCAGTGGGAGAGAAGAGAACGGGGGGGGGGGTCAATGACTGCCATTATATCAGGTGTGTCATAAATTTATAGACATATATATATATTCTGATGTCTATTGAGTTCTATTGATGTCTATTGAGTTCATTTCTATTGAGTTTCACGTAATAAATCATAGGTAAACTAGGATATATCGAAATGTTGCATTTCCTGTGTTTCGAGCGAGTCGTACTGCATATTATATCTATCTGTATATTACGACACTCATGATATATATGTTACTGGTGAGGGACCCGACCTTGCTTGGGTTGCTTCTGCTACTGAAATATAATATCAGAAGTAGATAATAGGACCTATTATCTACTTCTGGTTTATGTTTCAGAAGAGAGTATAGGTGCTAATTGAACAATGCAGTATAGTATAGAGAAGTGAGTTATAAAAGGGGACATAATTAGTGTATTGGTGTGAAACACTACTGCTATGAAAACTGTAATTGTATACTGATAATTTAACATAGTCCAAGACTTCAATTTCCTGAAAATGTGGAATTGTTATCTTTAATAATAAACATTTTAGCCTATTTGGGTTTGGTCTAACCTTAACGGAAACGTAACGGAAGGAAACGTAATACGTGTCGTAACCGTAGTGTGAAGCTCACGTGAATGAACAGGTAATTATGAAGTAGTTAACCATGCGGGTCTGCTGCAAGGAGAGGATAGTATGGGATTATCATGTGATGCATGAGGCGCAGTTTAATGCGTGGGTTGAAATAAGAAATATGTAAAGAAATTAGTACAGTAGTAGAGCAATGAGGTTGAAGGCTGGCGTATACCATACAATGCACATAGTTGTTACGGGTTACAACATACATAGTGCAAACGAGCGCCATAGATGATACTCATAGAATACAATAACAACATTAGCCGAGTTTGTGTAGGCGAACATACGTAGGATTGCACGTATTAGCAATGAATGCATGTATAATATAGGCATTAATTGTACAATGTTAAGAAGCGTGTAGTAGGATGTAAGGGTGATACAGCGTGTAGGGTGTAAGGATGATACAGCGTGTAGGGTGTAAGGGTGATACAGCGTGTAGGGTGTAAGGGTGATACAGCGTGTAGGATGTAAGGATGATACAGCGTGTAGGATGTAAGGGTGATACAGCGTGTAGGATGTAAGGATGATACAGCGTGTAGGATGTAAGGGGGATACAGCGTGTAGGATGTAAGGATGATACAGCGTGTAGGATGTTAAGGGTGATACAGCGTGTAGGGTGTAAGGGTGATACAGCGTGTAGGATGTAAGGATGATGCAGCGTGTAGGATGTAAGGGTGATACAGCGTGTAGGATGTAAGGATGATACAGCGTGTAGGATGTAAGGGTGATACAGCGTGTAGGATGTAAGGATGATACAGCGTGTAGGATGTAAGGGTGATACAGCGTGTAGGATGTAAAGGGTGATACAGCATGTAGGATGTAAGGGTGATACAGCGTGTAGGATGTAAGGGTGATACAGCGTGTAGGATGTAAGGGTGATACAGCGTGTAGGATGTAAGGGTGATACAGCGTGAAGTTACGTAATGTAATCATCGTAACGTAAGTGAGGCTGTCAAAATAATGATTTTTGAATGTGTTTTTATAGTTCCTGTCGTCGCAAATAAAAATTTCTTGAGAGAATGGAATGAGAGAGAGAGGGGGGAAGAGAGAGCGACAGATAGAGAAGAGAGAGAGAGAAAGCAAGAGAGTGAGAGAATAGGAGGAAACGAAAGTAGAAAGAAAGAAGAGAGTGAATGGTCCGCGACGCTTTCCCGTTGCGACTAAGATGCATTCCTGACTGCTGAAACTCGCAATTTTCTCGAAAAGACTGTGACGTTGAAAGCATCCTCGTCTCTCTGCCTCCCTCCTCCTCTTTCGCCGCCCTTCCTCTTCGCTTCTGGATGGATAGATGAATGATTGGATGGATGAATGGATGGATGTTGCGGAGTGACATTGTGTCGGTTGCTATGGCGTATTCGTCATCACCCCTCCCCCACCCCCCACGCGCTAGCTTTTCTATACTCTCACCTGTAACCGCTGCTGCCGCTGCTGTCGCTGCCGGCGACGCGTAAACGCCGCTAAGTGCTTTCGCCCGTGACGGAATCACTATCGCGACTCGAGGCGGATGTATTAGAACTGATGATACGAGCATAGAGAATATATGGAAGGCGAGAAGGAAATAATGTAGCGTCGGCCCGTCGGGTATTGCGTGCGCTCGTGTGTTGGAGATTGTTTGTGGGTGCACGCGCGCGTTTGTGTGTGAATACATAGGTACGTGTGTGTGTGGTGGTGTGTGTGCGGCTTGTGCGTGTGTACGTGTGTGCGAGAGAGAGAGAGAGAGAGAGAGAGAGTGTGTGTGTGTGTGTGTATGTGGCGGGCTTAGTGGCGTGTGTATGTTGTGTGTGTGTTGTGTGTGTGTGTGTGAGTGTGTGTGTGTGTGTGTGTGTGTAGTGTAGTGTGTGTGGCGGGCTGTGCCGTGTGTATGTGTGTGTGGTGTGTGTAGTGTGTGATGTGGTGTGTGTGTGTGTGGTGTGCGGGCGTCTTGTGGGCGTGTGTATGTGTGTGTGTGTGTGTGTGTGTGTGGCGCGTGCTGTGTGCTGTGTGTGTGTGTCGTGTCGTGTGTCCGTGGTGTGTGTGTGTGTGTGCCGTGCGCCAGCCGGTGTGGTGTTTGATAGTTTGATGTGCCTGGCGTGATGTAGACGTAAGCTGCATAGGTTTCATAGTGTCGTAGCTTCCGTACGTTCGTGGAGTACGTGCGTGACTGTGACTTCGTTGAGTACTGCCTGTGTGTAAATCTACGGGTGCCTGGAGTGCATTACTATACGGCGTGTCGGTAGTGGCATGTTCGTGCTCTCTCTCTCTCTCTCTCCTCCTCTCGGCTCTGCCCTCTTCTCCTGCAGCTCTTCCTCTCTCTCCGCTCGTCTCTGCTCTCTCTCGAAATGCTCTCGTCTCTCAAGATCTTCCTCTCTATCTGCTCAGTCGCATCTGATCTCTCC
>NW_014578914.1:48300-48949 GCF_000485595.1 Priapulus caudatus
TCTCTCTCTCTCTCTCTCTCTCTCTCTCTCTCTCTCTCTCTCTCTCTCTCTCTCTCTCTCTCTCTCTATCTCTCTATCTCTGTGTCTCCTGCTGCTCTCTCTCTGTGACCGCGGGGACACAGCAAGTCGGTGATGTTTGTCTTTTAATCATCAGCATTATTCCACGAATGTAGTAGAATGAATGATTCACCTATCTTTAGCAACACGCATTCATTTGAAATCACTCTCCATATGTTACACGCGATCGAATGAAGGTTCAGAGCAGATCCCTTATGAATAATAATAAATAATATATCTACACACCTCCCCCCGTGAGCCCGTAAGAATATGCATGGCGTGTGGTGATTGTGTTATATATGATATATATATATATAATATAATATTATAATTATTATATATATAGATATATAGATATATAGTAACAATGAATAGGTTCATCTCGAATGTTCTCACACAGCACTGCATTGTGATGTAACCCCGGTAGCAGCGCCATATCGCGCGCACACACACACACACACGCACGCACACGCACACACACACACACACACGCACGCACGCACGCACGCACGCACGCACACGCACACGCACGCACACACGCACACGCACGCACACACACACACACACACACACACACACACACACACACACA
>NW_014578914.1:50462-50973 GCF_000485595.1 Priapulus caudatus
ACACACACACACACACACACACACACATACACACGCACATACGCACGCACGCACGCACGCACGCACGCACACACACACACACATACACACACACACACACACAAACACGCGCGCGCGACAAAAAAACAACAACAACGTGTGTAACGCTAATGTAAGTGACACCGACATTGATCTGCCCTACGAATCGCTTGTTTGCTCTTCTAGATTAAAATGTCTTGTAGACGTCGTACGACGTGGATCAATCGAGACCTATACGTTATACCACTCACTACGTACTGCAGGCAAGTCTCAAGGTTGCCTCTACGTACGCAGCTTGGCTGGGTGTAGCGGTGGAGAAAAGATGTGACCTGGTGTCAATAACCTCCGAAAGAGAGAGAGAGAGAGGGCGGGGAGAGAGAGAGAGAGCGTGGGGGCGGGGCAGACAGCGAGATAGAGAGAGACAGAGACAGAGCTCACTCAGAGAGGGAGCGAGAGAGAGAGAGACAGAGAGAGAGAGAGAGAGAGAGAGAGT
>NW_014578915.1:0-25076 GCF_000485595.1 Priapulus caudatus
GAATTGACCTAGCGCTACCAAACTTGGTATACTTACGCATCATGGGGAGAATGTGTGTCGCGTACCAAAACCAGGTCACTGCGACTTTTATTTGACCTTGACCTTGACCTTGACCTTGACCTTGACCTTGATCATATTTCCTTTCTGCTCTATAACTCAGCCCCTAATTGACCTAGCGCAACCAAACTTGGTATACTTACACATCTTGGGGAGAATGTGTGTCGCGTACCAAAACCAGGTCACTACGACCTTTATTTGACCTTGACCTTGACCTTGATCATATTTTCTTTCCGCTCTATAACTCAGCCCCTAATTGACCTAGCGCTACCAAACTTGGTATACTTACACATCTTGGGGAGAATGTGTGTCGCGTACCAAAACCAGGTCACTGCGGCTTTTATTTGACCTTGATCTTGACCTTGATCATATTTTCTTTCCTCTCTATAACTCGGCCCCTAATTGACCTAGCGCTACCAAACTTTGTATACTTACACATCTTGGGGAGAAGGTGTGTCGCGTACCGAAACCATGTCACTGCAACCTTTATTTGACATTGACATTGTCCTTGACCTTGATCATATTTCCCTTCTGCTCTATAACTCGGCCCCTAATTGACCTAGCGCGACCAAACTTTGTATACTTAAACATCTTGAGGAGAAGGTGTGTCGCGTACCAAAACCCTTAAGGCAACCAATTTTAACATACTTGCACATCTCAGGCAGATGAGTTGTGTAACAAACCTTTGTCTTTGTGACTTTTTTTAATTTTACCTACCTTCTACGTCCTTACACTTACACTTACAGAGATATTTTATTCATACTAGATAATTGGGGCTACATGTAGTTGGTGAGAACTGCCCTTTCTAGTTTATATTGATCATATGAGCTCAACAAATAATATAACTATACATATATGTAGGTTGAACAAGCATATATATTTATTGGTGTTCTATTGGCTTTAACAATAACGCATGTGCTTATTTTGAACGTTCATGCGGTTGCACGTCTGCCAAATTTTCTTTGGAAATTTGCTGAAAAAATACGGTAATTCCACGAGGCCATGCTCTGGAACGAACTAGTTAGTATGGCAGAATTTTCAGGGAGTCACGCGGACTCCTGCATATGTCAAATCAGGGAGTATTTGACTCCTGACTCCCCCCCTAATCGCTCCCTTAATTAATAATGACTCCCCCCCCCTAATCACGCAGGTTAATTTCGCACCCTGCAATATGCATCCAAGCACCATCAACTCTTGAGGAGAAATTTGTGAGGATGCCATTCATGTACCATCCAAATGATTCAGCTTGAACGTCAGAATATACCTACAATGTTGTGAAGCATCTTGTAGCAATTCGGCAGTTCTAAGGGTATTCGATCCTTGAGGTCTCGAATGATCACCAGATAAACAATATTTACGAATTTCCGCTGTACTGCAACAAAAATGCATACAATTTCATATATATATCTCCCCATATAATTCCTATCTGGAAGAACCTAATCATGGGGGTGGTAAAAGCAACGTTTGTTGAGCTTTCAAGTCGGAGCTCCACTCCCACATACATGCTTGCAAGCCCACTATATGAAGGACATTGGAACACCTAACTTCTTATTATCATGTTGTTACGTACCTGTTGTTTGCGTGCACTAACTAGGATATCCCCATCTCGTCACCTTATTTGGTGTTGTAGAATCAATGGATGTTTACACATTCAATTCACAGTTTCACTGCCACTTTAGAAAAACACATTGCTTCACCTAAATTATGATTACTTGTTATGCACCCTATGGATTGTGGTTTGTTTATTTCCCATCGGCAATCACTATCTTGTCATCATATAACCATTTTTGAGGACATCCACCAGTATCGGTACATCACATGACTTAACAAGAGAGTACCACATAACAAAAATTTTGGACCCTAGACAGGGTACAAATCCTAGCCTCACTATATTTTCATGCAAACATTAACATCACCTTCCACTGTTATCCCGCACTGTCAGTGCAGATTTACAGCTATATAAAACCACTAGGACAGTCATGTAGGAAATCATAGGAAACTGATGTGATAATCCAATGACTTTATTCAGATACCCAGACTCATATTTAGCAAGTAAATGCCAAGTTTTTGATTTACTACTCTGCTCTACTCGATAGAAAAGGTAAAAGTGGAATACAAATGTACGGTTACAGTCCTATAGACCGAAGGCCCGATAGACCGAAGGTTTATTCGAATACGCAGTGGCTACACGTACGGAATCGGTCTCCTAGCCTCCAGGCTACGCATCCGGACATCCACTGATGCCGTATTCGAACGTGAATATGCCGCACATCCACCGACCCTAACCCTATACCCTAACCCTAACCCTAACCCTAACTATAACCCTAACCCTTTGCAATATTCGGTCTATCGGACTTTCGGTCTATCGGACCTTCGGTCTATAGGGCTGCCCCCAAATGTACTATCGCACGCTGATGCACCTACTCCTATCTCGCCCCCTCCCTCCAGATACATATCTGCAGGAGTAGATAATAGCAGGGGTCGAAATTAGATTTTTATTATGGTATCCATTCGGGATACCAGGTATTGAAATCTGGTATCCCACCCAAAGATTTGGTATCCCATTTTTTGGATAGTAATTACCTCCACGCAAACGGAGGTCATGCAATCGCTCGTGTGTGTGTGTGTAGCCACCGCGAGATCGATAGCGTGGCGAGTCAGCAGCAGCCACCAGTGAGCGGCGAGTCAGCCAGCGCGTCGAGTCAGCGAGTGGCGAGTCAGCAGCAGCCACCAGTGAGCGGCGAGTCAGCAGCAGGCGAGTCAGTCAGCAGCCGCCACCAGCGAGCACATACATGTTACATGCTCGCGGAGGTATGCACTCTCCGTGAGTGCCCTCTGTCTAATTTTAACAATTGTTTGTCTTCGAAACTCATCGCTCGCATTCATTTTACATACGCCTTTACATATACCTCCACAGTACACTGCAGACGTATTTTCTAGAGGCATTGTCTGGTTCGCTTGATACAATGTATACACATCAAATTTACGCTGGCGCTTGCAAATTATTATGCTATGCCTGCTGTATAACGCTAGAGTGGCCTGCGCCCGCTCAGATCGCCGCACTCACTCAGATGCGCTGCTGTATAAAGTTGATAACTCAACAACCACTATCCCGATTTTGGGGATTTTTTTTTTACTATCCCGGCAGGATACCAAGCATTGAAATCTGGTATCCAACACAAGAATCTACTATCCTGCGGATATCGGGATACCGCTAATTTCGACCCCTGCTATAATAGGCCCTATTATCTACTCCTGATATCTGCAAACTGTTCCTATCTCTTATGTTAATCAATGTTAAATGCAATGTGCAGTATGTGTTCAGAATATTAAACAGCATTACGTGCATTTGGCATGTATGTATGTTAGTGTTATGCAATTTTTATGAATGAGGATTTTTATGATTACATCAGGCGTTACATGCTTCAGAGTTTGACAAATCTGGGGCACGTTTGCTCGTCTCACATTGTACATATTATATGTGTGGCGTGCGTGCGTGTGTTGTTTGGGAAAGTGTAGTGGTGGAACATAAGCAAATGTGTGGCTGCATTCGAATTCAAGCTTGGGTGCCAGATATTCCTGTTACAGTTTAGATCTACTGTACAAAAGCAAAGATAGGTGGACGCAGACACGCATGTTGAAGCTGTGTCATTTGAATAATTTTTCCTTTGAAATGTGAATCTACATCCTTCGATATTTATTGCAGCAGAGGTAAATATTGACAATTCATGCATTGCTAACTATAGTGTTATTTCTTGTTGAATTTAACCTTTTACTTATTTATTATTAATTAAACTAGAAATATGGGCAAATAAGTGGGTTCATTTACTTGTGAGTGTTCCAGATTTACACACAGTGAAGCATACACTAAGCTCTATGTAACCAAAACAACTAAAATGCTGTAGCTTTCTTTTAAATTGAGTATATTCCCTAGTAAATCTACTGGGCCTGCATTCTCATATTTGATGAATTCATCTTGCTTATCAGTAACAGCCTTGCCAGTGTCTGATATATTGGGGAAAAAATTCCTCACCAATTAAACCACCAACTTATGGACTGTGCAAACGAAAATTAATGACTAGAACTGAAATTTGGGCTTAAGGGTGCCGGTTTCGACTCCCAGCTAATAATTCACTGCTGTTGAGCAACTATATATCCCGATTAGCTTTAAATAGTTGATGCCAGTTGTACAAATTCGTCTGCCATAACTACATCTGAATGTTATGATAAGGACAGTAACCTTGCCTATAAAAATAGCTTGTTACAGAAACCAAAGCAACACAGTTGCTGAGACCCTATGGTTGGTTAGCAGCTAAACTTGGAACAATACTGCCAAGAATAGTATATATATCTGAGCACAGTGAGCAGTGTGATTTTTTTTTTTCTGTCCAAATCCTGTACACTGAAAAACATTAATGCACCTTTGTGGTCTGAGGAGTGTGGGATACCATCAGTAGTAAAATGTTCAAAAATATGGATCTTCAGGATTTATTCCTTTGATTGAGATAAAATGGATTCGGTAATTGCTACAGTTAAATTGTTAATTTATATTCACACACATCTGTATGTGTGTGCATGCGTGCGTGCTTGCGTGCGCGCACGTGCCTGCGTGTGTGTGTATATGTATGTATTCATATCAGGAGTGGATAAAAACAAAGGAGTGCGCAAGGCTAAATTATTGAAATTCCAAAGTTTACTAGCCCCTAATTTACCTGTAATTTATTATAATTAATTCATAACCTCACCCAGGCGCGCAAATCCATTTTGAAATGTGGGGGGACACCAGTAGCGAGCACGCGAAGGGGGAGGTCTGGAAAATTTTGAAATTAGACCCCCTCAGATGCGTTTTCTGCGCGAGTAGGGGGGTCCGAACCCCCTGGACCCCCCCCCCCCTGTACACGCCCCTGCACACACACACACACACACACACACACACACACACACACACATGCATTTGGTTTGTGATATGATTACGAAAAGGGTGTCCACATGCAGTCATAAAATCAAGAAAACAAAAAGCAGAAAACCCAATCATTTGGTGTTGAGGCTGATCACAAAATATATTGGTCCGTTATTATTGTTGGTCCAGTCATACATTATTAAAACCGATGCTCAGTTACTCAGTGTCCTCTTTGCGTGAATATAGCTCGTATTCCCAGCTTAATCCTTGAATCAGTGTCTAATGTGAGTGATATCTCCTAAACTTTCATAAACATACTTTCTCTTGATGATTTCTGCATAAGAATTATTTAATATAAGAAAAAAAACGTCTTAAAAAAGAAACGGTACTAAATTTATCAAGACACATTTTTCTTAAGTTGTGCATGATCATTATTATGCTCTCAAATGCACTTGAATAAAATGAAAGCTGGCAAAAAAGGGGAAAGAAGCCAATCGTTGACGCACTATCACATAATAACTAGACAGAGGGCACTCAAAGAGAGTGCATACCTCCGCGAGCGTGTAACATGTATACATGTGTATAACAGCTGGCTCGCTGCTGGCTGCTGCTGCTGACTGGACGCCCTAAGGCGAGCTGCTGCTGACTGGATGCCCTAAGGCGAGCTGGTGCTGAATCAATCGATCGGTTGAGCGTGTGTATAACAGCTGGCTCGCTGCTGGCTACACACACACACGAACACACACACGCGAGCGATTGCATGACCTCAGTTTGCGCGGAGGTAAAAAGGTTCTCACTTTACAAACACACACACACACACACACACACGCACACGCACACTTACACACAAAATCATGGTGATCCAAAATCGTGGGGGGGGACATTTGATATGATGTCCCCCCTCTGAAAATTCGTGGGGGGGACATGTCCCCCTGTCCCCCCCGCTGGATTTGCGCCCCTGACCTCACCTCAGAATCTACTAAAAGCATCCCCCTAGCATGTGTACGTATCGGTTTTCCCATACACATTCACAGTGTGCAGATAAAATGCATGACACGATTGTTGAAAAATTATCACCATAAAATCAGAGCCACGCACAATCATTTTCAAACAAAACACTGCACGTGCAAGTGCCGTCCATAGATGACATTAGAAACTGGGTTTGTTGGGGCAATCGAGCAACTCAACTACGACTGGACATCTCCGTGTAGAAACGGTTGTTTACGGTCGATGCCCCACCACCACCAGCAAAAGCGTGGCTAGCTAGGACTAGGAGTGTGTAGCTAGAGAGTGTAGGAGTGTGTAGGAGAGTGTGTCACAGCGCATAAATTAAATTACGAAAAAGATTTTTTTTTTCCAATTATTTTGATTGTTGCTATGCAACGTTTTGGTTGTTGGTGCACCTATGTAACCGTTCTTCTGAGACAGAAATCCCCTTACCTAACGAACCACTTCACAGTTTCCGATGTCACTGGTAGATGCTAGCTACTACGTGCACAAACAGTCTTGTTTGAAATGGATCGCAGGAGGCTCTGATTTTATAGTTAAAACTTTCGAAAACCAGCTCGTGCATTTTTATCTATATATAGATCTGCAGGTGGCGAATGTATATATGGGCAAAACGATTACAGGGCACGAAATTCAGATTTTTTTGCAGCGGCCCAGAGGGCTGGCAACAGCAGTTTTTTAGCAGCCCTCACCATAATTTACCAGCCCTCACAAATTATTTTTTTATTTTTTTAAATAACGATAAGACTTTCGAAACAGTGATCACTGACTCTTGCTTGTCCGAAAAATGTTATAGTAGTGTGCGGCATTGCATACCATAGTAGCTGTTGAACAGTCAGACTATAAAATGCAGATCGTGAATCGTTTCACGGCTGGCATGCATTTTCGATTTCAAATTTGTAAAATTTTGATAAATTATGGTGTGATATCTTTCAGGTAAAACAGTATGTAGGCTATTTGCTCATTAATGCTATAAATAAAATTGTCGGTACTCGCTAACACGGCTGAAACCACCAGCTCGGAGGGTGCCAATCTTACTGGCCCTCTAAATAATTTGCCGGCATATATGCCAGTGGGCCGGTGCTAATTTCGCATCCTGGATTATGTACAATGCTAGGGGAATGTTTGAAGTAGATTCTGAGCCCATGGTTGTTGAATTTGACATAATAAATTCGAGGTAGATTAGGGCTAAGGAATGTTGTCGATTTTCCATTATTTTAGCATTGCTCACTCCTATGTTTAGCTCATCTGACATAGTCAGATGCAGCTTGTAGAATCGCTTGATCGTCCGTCCGTCCGTCCGTGCGTCCGTGCGTCCGTGCGTCCGTGCGTCCGTCAACAGTTGGGCACAAATCTTAACCGCTCGACGTACGGTCACGATATTCGCGCCACATTGGCGGGGGATCGTCAAAACGAGTTGGGATGTCGAGCTGGGGTCAAAGGTCAAAGTCAGAGGTGTAAAAGAAGGGGAACATTCACTCCTTAACTTAAGGTATAGGGAGGAAATGCAGAATTGCGGCACAAATCTAAACGGCTCGACCTAGGCTCGTGATAGTTGGTGTATACGCATCATGGTAGGAAAAGCCATCACTGGGCCGAATTGGAGTCACAGGTCAAAGGTCAATGGGCACAGGGCAGATTTTAGACATTTTCTGAGGACATGGTCTGACGGAGCGATTGAAAAACTTTTTTGTTTCAGCGGTGACCTAGCATTTTTATGGCATTATTGAAAGGACCATGAAATCTACTTTCTGCTGACATGCGAAGAGTAAGTGTCAGATAACCTTTTGACCCTCAAGAGGAGGGTTAAACATGGATTTGTTGACTGTTAACAAAGGAGTGAACTGCTTTTGCTATTAGAGCCCCCTCCCCCCACCCTCCCCTTTCCCCCTTCCCCACCCTCCCCCCACCCTCCATCTGCGATAGTGGGCGTGTCCTAACAATGATGTGTACGCAACTGCGTGTCTGCATATCTGCGCCTAACAAATGTGGTACTACGCACGACTGAAATTTTACGTTTATCATCGTAGCAACAGACCTCAGATGAGCCCAGACGCTCTGCGGCTCTTGTTTTATTCCCTTATGGTTCACGCACGTACGCACGCACACGCACGCACGCACACACACACGCCACACTTTTACCACATGGTCTGGAGTCTGAGTAGTAATCCTATGAGCAAAATGTCCAGTGTTATCAGGAAATACAATCCGGGTGTTGGAAATGTAGAGGAGTCATCTCGGGTGTGCACATGTATTAATCCGCGAATGAAGCTACTATGCGTCTGGTATGCATTCCTATCGAATCCACTGCCATTGCCTTTCCACTGTGCTGGATTCGGTTGCTGTGGAGCGTGTGTTGGATGCGCGTGTAGCCTTGTGTATCATCACCGCTTCGATTATGATACCTGTCTGTTCACCCAGGGGATGTCCATGTTCACAAGCATGCCCATGTAACCGACTCTGTTCGGCTACAGCACGGGCATACGAATGCCACAACGTGTGCGCGTGCACTTCCACTGCAGTCTTGTCCTTTAATGATAACATCGTACTTGCATTTACATAATTTATTCGTCAGACAGACTGCCGGCGTTGCGAAAGGCTTCATACACGAAGGGATTTTGCATGAATTTATTGAGCTGACCTCGCTGCTTTGCATTCGCAGGTGCTATCTCCTGGTTTGCATATTACATGAGATTGTCATTTGCCACATTTAAAGCTAGTCCTCCTAACCACACGCAATGTTGTCGATATTGTCACTGAGCTCTTCGTACGTGGGGCTCGAGCCTTGGGGAAATTTCACACTGATTTCCCCGATGTCGTTCCTGTGAAATAAAAGAGTAACTAATACCCAGTCGTTATCCCAAACCTACTTTGGCTGCACACATGTATACGGATTGCGTCTATGAATAAACGGCGAGACATTTTATATGCGAGATATTTTCGTGAAGCTTTTTTCTTAATGCTTCGTTCCAGTTTTTGTGTCTGAAGAACATTCGAACATTCCTGACGGCATGCCAGCACACATTCGGGATGCGATCGCACGAACTCTTCGACTCTTTCATGTTGTTCGACATGACAGACTTCGGCAAGGTGAATCTTAGATTTTAATGCTGTGTGAGAATATTTAATCGTGTTTATAAAAAATTGCCACCACTTTACTGTGAAGAAATATTTAATGTGGTTCTATCATGAATTGCTAGTCTTAGTTTAAATAGTAGGTTATTCACTTGTAGTGAAATGTTTGATTTCTTTAACAGTAAATTTATATTAAAAAATGCAAATAATTATAGAAATTCTATTAAGAACTAGAGCACTCGGAGAGCGCAGACCTCCGCCAAGGCAGCTCAATTCTCTCACTGTGAAAATTTTTATTAATTAATTGGATCCGGATAACCACCAAAATGTAATCAATTGTAAGTTACCCCATTTCTGACCTATCCTGAAAATTTAATTAATTAATTAATTGGATCCGGATGACCACCAAAATGTAATCAATTGTAAGTTACCCCATTTCTGACCTATCCTGAAAATTTAATTAATTAATTAATTGGATCCGAATCACCACCAAAATCTAATCAATTCTAAGTTAAATCCTGAAAATTTTATGACAATGCGTCCATAACTTTTTCAGTTAGGCTGTACACAAACAAACAAACGCACAAACCCACAAACAAACAAACACACGCCGGTGAAGACATAACCTCCTGCCAACCCCTTGGCGGAGGTAATAATATTACATGCTATAAAGTTGCTGATATTATTATACTGAAGTCGGTTTCTGTACGTGTTAAAATAAGTTCTTAAATCAATAGTTGTGCGAGATAGTAATCGTATGTGGTTACATGGTTCGCACAGTCCTTGAAAAGTCCTTGAATTTGAGGGGAGTCCTTGAAAAGTCCTTGAATTTGAGGGGAGTCCTTGAAAAGTATTTGAATTTAGTAAATGTTAATTTTGTGCTTGAAAAGTCCTTGAATTTCATGAAATGTCCTTGAATTTCATGAAAATGTCCTTGAATTTCATGAAAATGTCCTTGAATTTTTAGAAATAATCCTTGCCTGTAATAAAAAGAAATTTTGTACCATCAATAATGTGCAAACCTCAATAAAAATTGCGTTAAATGAGCTTAAAAAGCTATAGACATATAGACAGTTAAATGATGATCACAAATTACAGTAAGTCACTAAAATCAGTCAGTAAATCAAGGTATGTTGTAGAAGTGACAGTGTTTAGAAGGGTTTATTAATGTGATCTAGATAAGTTTTAGAGGTGACATGCAGTGATTAAGAATGGGGTTATTAAATTAATCCAGGTATGTTTTGTTCTGTGTATGAATTCCGATAAAATGTCTGATAAAATATCCTTGAATTTCCGATAAAATTTCCTTGAAAAGTCCTTGAAAAGTTCTTGAAAAAAATTTCAGTCCTGTATGAACCATGGGTTAGAGATCATGCACGCTGAAAATATTGTATATATATGTAAAGGTTTAACATTAAAGCCGTTGGCTGTTTAGTGCTGTTCTAGTATAGTAAAATCAGGAGAGAATAAAAACCAATGTACCTTCTACTTCTAGGTACCATGAATAACCACAGCATGTAGTGTCTTAATGAGCTCAAACTGTTTCATGCATAGTGTTCATTAATAGAGATGAAGGGCACTGGAATGTGCACTTAACCAGCTGGTGTGCTAATGAACACACTGTGTAGTGGCGTAACCGCGTTACATATTATTATATGTTTGTGATTAATTTTTTTCTCCAAAGGTTTGGTTAAAATGAGGATTAGAAGTTTAATCAGTGCAAGCATATTGCCAGTATCCCTAAGGAAAGTGTTTGCTCTTTCTGCCCCGAGGCCTACACAAATGGTTTGCATAGTACTCTTGAATTTATTGTTCAAAGGCCCAAATACTGTGTAGTTATCGTCAGGCGTACGGATGTGGGAATGTGGTCTAATGCTGGGAGCTTCAGCTTTCCTGCATTCAAGAGTGCTATGTTATTGTAGGAAGCTCTGCACAAATTGTTTATCAGATGTGGCAATTGTTTACTCTCATCTATGCAGCACTGCACATTTGCTCTGCTAATGGCAGTGGTATCGTAGCCATGACGATGTGCTGTTATCTTTTATGCGTGCATTGGGATTGCACCATTTTCGATCCGGCCTCTTTTTCTCGTGGGAGGAAGGCATTAGCAACTGGGTAGAATTTGTTTCGTAAAAGTCCAAAGTATGAAACGTGTCCTCGAGGAACACACTATTTATTAATATTATCTCTGACACTAGCCAAAATATGAATGTAGCTGAGAATATGGCCACACATCTTAATTGTTTTTACAGTGCATGATTGCATATAAGTAGACGTGTAGTATAGTGTTGCCGTGCATTTAGTACTGCAGTATATGTCAAGTGGCACCCTGCCCCATATCCCCGGTAGCCGAGTGTGCTGCGAGGTGTCAGAAGCCTAGAGCATTACGAGAAGTATATATATACGATTACAGTCGCGCCAAGCTGAGACCGGATTATCGGGGCAGGGTAATCGAATAGATGCGCTCGAATCCGGTTCACTCGGCAATGTTTCTGACTTATCGGGGGCATGCAGTACATTCCTGAGAAAATGTAGGCATCTGAAATAAAGCGCCTGAAGAAAGGTGGCTGTGAGATTGCCAGGAGAAGCTTGCAGAATAGAGGGAGAAGCTTGTAGAATGTAGGGAGAAGCTAGGTTAGCTCCAGAAATAATTTCAAGGTAGCAAGCGCTAATTTAAGTAGAATGCTGGGAGAACCTAGGAGTAGGAGAATGCTAAAAGAAGCTTGGGTGATGCAAAACAAGATATGAGAATGCCGTAGAATTTTGAAATATCCTGCAATTTGCGGGACACGTAATGTTGACATGAGAGGCAGAAACTTGAGTGAGCGGGATGTCGAAAGCTCCTCAGCGATAGCGGAGAAGTAGAGAGATGAAGAGTAGAGACAGGCATACATTTACATGAGAATATGGAGAGATGCGTGATGATCGATACCGAGCACAATTAGCGCACGCATTCCCGTCTGGCAACAGCGGAGTGTTATTGAAGCCACGTGCCTTTGTAGAGTGAATGACCAGTTTAGTGGGTGTGCTAGGCTTCGCCACTGAGTAAACCAGGTCACGAACTTGACGGCAGAATGATAGAATTTAGACTCTGCATAAGATAATGCTGGCCGTTGGTTTGAAAAGAGACTACAGTTCTTCTCGGTCTGGATGTGTTGATATGTGCCTGCCTGTGCATGCATGCATGCAGTGGTCCTTGTGGCGAGTTGTTGTCGAGAAACCACTAGTGATTGAAATTTGTGTGCGTTGCGTCACGGAGAAAAGTTTTGGCAATCATGTACGCTGACAGCAACCATCGTCACATGTTAGCAGCAGCTGTGTGTTCTGCTCAGAGACTCCTGCTGAAGCTCTGGCATGTAGGTGAAATCGGTCATATCATGACTTCATGAAGATGTAATGGTAGAAATTGCATGGATGATAAAGTAAAGAAGCTTCTGTTATGTTAGCATTGGTGTTTGTACACAGCTTTGGCACAGTTTGTGCACAGTTTTAGCATTGCTAAATCTGTGAACTTTGCAGGTGTTGCAGGCTCTGTCCAAGTTATCTCGATCACATAAGGCTTTAGCAACAGGAATACCGTGAGTGTATATTATTAATCTTAACCTAATTACTCTTATTGAGCTTCTTATACAAACTCTTTATCACATATAAATATTTTGATGATGGAAGGTGTACCAGGCTCATAGGTAGGTCATATTGTGGATTTCAAACCACTTTTAAATTGCCAAATAATTTAGAAATCCCCTGTAATTTGACGATAATACTGTTGCTATATTTTGATGGTTGTTTTTGCACAAAAAAGCATTTTAAGCAATATTTCTCATGGGAGTATGACAGCAGTGTGTTAGGATACATTTTGCGAGATGTGGGAGTATTTCCCTATCTAAGTGTTGTGTTAAATGTGCCAATGTTGAGTGTGTGGGCGGTTTAAATCCTGCCATGTGCTGTTGGCTTCAGGGGTTTTCCACAGGACCATCCTGATGAGAGACACTACTACAATGAGGAGATCTACAGTCACCTGGAGGAGCTTGCTACCTCCAAGTATGTATCTATCTAATCTTCTAGCACCCACCTTCATTAAAATTGGCTCGACTTATTTACCTGTTTCAATAATTTAATGTTAATTTTTCTGTTCTGATAACTTAATGTTAAGATTAATGCTCTTCCGAGATACCAAGTTAATTTTTAGCTCATCTGACATAGTCAGATGCAGCTTGTAGAATCGCATGAGCGTGCGTGCGTCCGTCCGTTTGTTCATGCGTCAACAGTTGAGCTCAAATCTTAACCGCTTGACGTACGGTCACGATATTCGGGACGTTGGGGGGGATCGTCAAAACGAGTTGGGATGTCGAAGCTGGGGGTCAAAGGTCAAAGGTCAAGAGGTGTAAAAGAAGGGGGAACATTCCCTCCTTAACTTAAGGTATAAGCACAAATCTAAATGGCTCGACCTAGGCTCGTGATAGTCGGTGTATAGCATTATGGTAGAAAAAGCCATCACTGTGCCTAAATTGGAGGTCAAATGTCAATGGGGAACAGGGCAGATTTTAGACATTTTCTGAGGACATGGCCTGACGGAGCGATTGGAAAACTTTTTTGTTTCAGCGGTGACCTAGCATTTTTATGGCTTTATTGAAAGGACCATGAAATGTACTTTTTGCTGACATGCGAAGAGTAAGTGTCGGATAACCTTTTGACCCTCAAGAGGAGGGTTAAACATTGATTTGTTTCTCAACTGCGTTGGCGAGTACATGTGGTTATGGAGAGCTCCCATTTTACAGTGAAATTCCACACATAACTCTTACTTGAACAACGCTTACTTAGGAGATAATGAGACGAAATATATATGAGATTCTGTAGTGTACATTATGAATAGTTGGAATACAGTCACTAGCACTCAAATAATTACCCAGGAGTGAGGCTGCGGATTTCCCAGACTTCATTTTCTCAAATTTTGGCACCAATATAGACGCAAGTGTGTACGTTCTTGAGCTTATTCGGTCCTCTAATCACTGGCCTACCTTGTAGTGAAATTAGTTTACAGATATTTGCAATCGTATTGCTGTAAATTGTAATCTTGCACGAGCTGCTCTGGTTGTATCAACCATTGAGCTATTTTTTAACGAGCCAGATGTGCCTCGCAAGGGGTTTAATGTACCTTATTACCTGACACCATAGAATGCACGTTATGTATAGTAATAATATGGTAATTATTCGCTTCTGCTTTTTGTAATCCGTCGTCACACTGACAGCTGCCATTGCGCTGCAATGCTTTGGCTGACCGATGCAACGATGCCTTTGATAGCGGCCCGCCATCTATCGGAATTTTATTACACTAGTTGAAGTGTTGTTTTTTTGGGTTAGAAATGAACGTATGTATAGGACGTCTTGCTATGCACAAATGAATTTATCAGCAGAACACCAGACACCAGATGAGCCCTGTCGCTCTGCGGCACTTGTTATTCCTCGTTTTTAGCTCGCCTTGACATCGTCAAGATGAGCTATTGTCATGGGGTGTCGTCCGTCGTACGTCCGTCAACATTTGGCTACAGTCAACGATAACTCAAGAACCGTTTGACCCACATGTTTCAAATTGCATATAGTTGTTACTCCTATGGGAGAGGTTTGAACGTCCTATTTTGGAGCACGCCAGTTAACCTACAATCTAGCCACGTCCACTTTTTGGCAAAAATGTAAATGGCCACAAGTCAGTTTAGGTTCAATGGGTTTTGCTCATTTCTGGTATGTGAATGAATGAGGACTGCCCCCAAAACATATCACACAACGGGTTTTGATATTTTTTTTTATTATGCAAATTAGGTAGATTTTGGCAATTTTACTATGCATTTCAATGTCTGCCTACGGTCAAAGATAACTCAAGAACCGTTTGACCCACATGTTTCAAATTGAATACAGTTGTTACTCTTATGGGAGAGATTTGAACTTCCTATTTTGGAGCACGCTAGTCGACCTACTTTCGAGCCACGCCCACTTTTTGGCAAAAATGAAAATGACCATCTATATTTATTCGATTTTGTTAAATCTTGGTATGTAAATGTGTAAGGCTAGCCCCAAAACAGTTGTTACTCTTATGGGAGAGATGACAACGTCCTATTACGTTTATTTTGTCTAACTGGTCAACAGCTCTACAATCATACCTATATACGTGTAATATTGTGTTTTAGATTCCTCGTTACAGTAATTTGACTGGAATATTTTATTGTTTTTATTTGCGCGATATTCGAAAACTAAAATGGCGATCATTTAGGCGTAGCGCCATCTCTCGTCAAGATTTCAGACTTACAGATCTGAAACATTTATTTTCGCATCAAAACTTATGCATATATCATTATCAAGAGTATATAATGGGAGATATGCTATATAATGGGAGTTCTCCCATATATACTCTTGCTTTTATATCCCCCCTCTCTCTTCTATCACACCCAAGGTGAGCTACAGTGTCATTGAATTCAAAATAACCACATGCATACCAATTCTTTGAACAGGAAATGATTAGATTGTAAAAGTCAATACTTCAGTGTGGTTTTATGAGTATCGACAGTTCAGCTGCCTGAGCAGAACTGTACACAGTCAATATGAAGCAATTTATATTCAATTGGTGAAGAAAATTTCTAACTGGTATTCGATGCTACTATCTTTCAGTTTTCTATCGATGATTGATGCACAATTATTGAAATCAATGTTCAAACATTGTCCATTATAGTGACCTGATGGATGAGGACCCGTACAGGGAAGTGAGGGAGGATGAGCTGGGAAGGGAAGATATATATGAAGACCTGTGTGCGTACAGGAGTCGCAAAGAACTCGAGCAGGTGAGGGAGATTTCTGCTGGAGGGTTGGTGAGGCGCTAGAGGCCCTGCATAGTCCGTGTGAAATCTTATCCTTCATTAGGAGAGTTGGCTTGAGAAAACCCTAATGATGTACGTGCTATGTATGATCATGTAAACTAAATGATGGCAGCATTCCTAATCGTGTTTCTCTGTGTCTCTACGGTGGCATTGGGGGTGACTAACGGTTATCGGTATCACTAAAAAGTCAAGGTTGGCTGTTATTGTTGTTATTGTTGTTGTTGCTGCTGTGACTGCTGCTGCTGCTCTTCATATGTGTTTTTGGTGGGTCCTTTGCAGCCTCTTTTAGAAAAGAAACCGGCTGACAAGCGGGAATATTGCATCCGAGAACTCGTGGAGACTGAAAAGAATTACGTCGATGCTCTCAACATGATCGTTTCAGTATGTGCTCAGTATCTGCTATTTCTCAGTGAGCTTAGCTTTGTCCGGGATATTTACATGGAAGCGGCTTCGACTGCCTTCTTTCGAAATTAGTGTTTTTGTTGTGGCCAAACGACAATGCAAATTTGGCCGGCCAGAAAAACATCTGCCGGGGTAAGGTTTGCTCGCTCCGCTTGAGTTGACGGCGATTTTTCTCATGGGCATGTTTCTCCGATGCGAAATAAATGCTGAGTCGCGGTGACTCGTTACGAATCGCTGTGATTTTCGTAGCTGGCCATGCGTGATGAACTTGTTATGTGAGCATCAAATAGGAACCACTGGAAAAGGATGCTTGGGTTGGTGGTTTGGTACTACCGTAGCATTGGATCGAATTGACTATCATTTCGACTACGAAAAAAGTGATTATAGCAATAAATTTGATGTGATTATAGCAATCAATCTGAGGTAGAGTGCCTGCTTTGAGGTAGGTACGGGAAAAAAGACCTAAATCATTGCTGTTAACTGTTTCAGCATTTTGCGCGCCCTCTTAAGCCGATCATACCTGAGGAAGACTTCAGACTTGTCTTTAAACACATGGAAGATCTGTGCATGATACACACAGGATTCCATAGTGAGCTCCACAGGTATTCTGTTCTTTGTTTGAATATTTGAAATTTGCATTCTTTGCTCAAGCAGATCCTATTGTAGTTGTGAAGGAGATGTCTTAATCAACTGTAAGATACCTATGTTTAGTAAATGGGCTTGCGATATAAGTATCCATATGACACGATTCTCACTAATTTGACAAACCAATGTAATACCAAGTGTGTGTGTGTGTGCGTGCGTGCGTGCGTGCGTGCGTGCGTGCGTGCGTGCGTGCGTGCGTGCGTGCGTGTGTGTATGGTTGTGTGCATGCGTGCGCGCGCAAAGCCATTATGATCGTTTATATCCTGCGCAGCAATAGATAATGCTGAGAACCAGCAATTCTGGTAAAGCCTGCATCTTTGATAAGCTTCTAGCATACCGGTCCATTACTTCTAGTGTAGCCCAGCTACTCTGTCTGAACACTGGATCCCAGTGGCGGCAAACAATGTGTAGGTGGCCTGTCTCACTGCGGTAGTCAGAATCCCTGAGCGAACATGTATATCTGACGCAGCCACGCACCTATTTTTAGGGCGTACGTAACCGGCGTGCCGACGTTCGCGGAGTGCTTTTTGAAGTGGCGAGACAAGTTTCTTCTGTACGGAGACTTCTGCTCCAACCTTCCACACGCACAGGACCTCATCGATGAGCTGTGCAACAGTCGTGAGCTCGTCAAGCAGACCGTCATCGTAAGTCGCCGCACGCTCGCAAAGTGCTACACGGGCACATTAAGCTAGAGAGCTCTCAAATTGACCTGTGGTAGGGTGGGCTACAGGGCTTGTTAGGTTTTACGCAGGTAGTGTAGGTGAAGGCTGTTGTTAAGTGCAGTCCATTTATTGTACGATGCTTGGCTCATTAACTTTAGTGTAGGTGGAGCAGGCTGGACTGCTCATTAAGTGCGACGCAGGTAGAGTAGGGTAGGGCCTACTAGGCTTCATAATTTCAGGGAAATTAAATTGGACTGCTATGCTCCTCACTACGAGGGATGAACTTAGAGAATACCGTGTTTGTAGATCGACAGACAAGATGATCTTAAGTTCGCTGATCTAGTTCCTGTAAAATAAATATTATTGCTGCATCTATCTTCTAACATAACTGTGACCTGTGTAGAAATCACATCGCTAACCTTCTACTCTCCTGTACAGCTGTGTTTACCAGCTTATTTCATTTTCCAAATGTCTGTTGGGCCTTGATAAATGTTTTATATGTAAAACATTCTGTGTACTGTTTGCACTTAATATTTAATGTTTATACATGCATTAATAATCACCGGCACCTACTTGTTTTAGTGTGTCTAGATTTACCTAATGTATACCTTGTGTCGTGTCTTACAGAACTGTTATGCATCTTTGGACGTGGTGAGTGTATGTTAGTTATAGTAGTGAAAGTGGCAGCATAGTCGTGCAAAGCTGCATGAGCTTTATGTTGTTTGTGCACATTTGCTTTGGTGAATGCCCACTGAAAAAATTGCAGAAGAAATTATGTTGGTAATATTTCGTTGATGTTTTTTAACAAATGTTCTGTGGGCCAAGCTTCGCTGTTGGTATGCTTATTGCTGCACTGGCTGCTCCAAAGTCATGCACAGACGTGCTCTTGTTTACTCGACACAATCTGGCATTACATTGCGTGTGAGATACGAATACTTGGGAAACATGTCTGTCATGTCTGTGTATGTGTTATTGATGGCTTCTCGCTTAAATAGTAGGAATGTTGCAATATCCAAAATATTCATCATAGCTAGTGCATGTTGGATGGTTGTCGAAAATGGTATTTTACGTTTCATAGTAGTTTATATAATAATAAGTAGCAAATTAATAAGTAGTGGTTTTATTCAGCACACGTCAAATGAGGGCTATCGTATGACAAAGGTTTGCTACAGCTACCTAATCTTATTGTAAATGTTTCACTAATATTAAAATTACTACAGATGTAGACCACACTTTCACTGTGCTGCATTTTTGCATGAGTCACTATTTTGATTTGTGATAAATGCTCGTGGTTAATTGTGTATATGTGCACTATATCAGGCGAACATAGTTGAACTGTATGACCAGCTGTTGTTGGTCATCAAGGCCAAGGCGTGAGTGGATTTGCTGTTTGTATCACAGGTGCTAGCACACGATAAAAGCCGGGCAGTAGGTGTTTATTTTTCTGCGATTAAATAAGGAGGTTTGTGTTTATTTTCTTGTGTCCAAATGCTTGCAAAAGAAGCAATGTGATATCACTGGAAATTTGCGAGTGAAGCCGTGGGTATTACGCTGTTTGTTTCACCAGTAATCGTGATAGGCATATTGCAATGACTTTTGGAGGGCGAGGAGTGTGGGGAGCATAACTGTGCTGTCGTAGGATAACACAAGTGTTGAGTGGCATGGGGTGGAGAGGGGGCGAGTAACGAAGTCTAAATAACCATGTAGAAGCACGTCATAATCAAAGAGGAAAAGCCATTTGAATTTTAACGGAAGTTGCTTGTGTGCCTGCCTATTTAAGTCATTGTCATAACTAGATACGTACGTATAAATACGTCAACACTCTCACTCTATATATATCAACGGACTTTCCAACAGGATGTAACTAAGGATGCACTGCGTAGGAAGTTGTGTGGCATGCTGCGCGTCACAGTGAGAGATCGAGGGAGGAATGCTGCCATCACTCGTGCCGATTACTGTCATGTACCCGGAACACAGGCTCTATAACCGG
The DNA here is from genome assembly GCF_000485595.1 of Priapulus caudatus. NCBI lineage: Eukaryota > Metazoa > Priapulida > Priapulimorpha > Priapulimorphida > Priapulidae > Priapulus > Priapulus caudatus. The sequence goes on from NW_014578915.1 coordinate 19,606, forward strand.
ACGACTGTCTCCCATTATTCACAGAACTGTCAAGAGAAGGCCAACGAAGGGAAGTTTCGGCTGCGCGACCTACTGTCTGTGCCCATGCAACGTGTGCTCAAATATCATCTGCTACTGAAGGTAAGCAGCTGTACACCAAATCGATCCCATAGGTGGAGCTGACAGCATAGCAGCTTACTTTAAATGAGCTTCGCAGTTTGAAATCAATTTTATCGTGCCACTATACTGCTATATCTAATGATTAACACCCAGCTTACTGAGGAAGACTGGATCCTAGCAGGAAAGAGAAAGATGTCTCTCTATGGCGTGTGATAACAATGCTTTTAGTTACTCAATACTTGTGAATCTGTGATAGGGGATAAAGATGAGGGTCATCAGGATTTAATCATGTGTTGACACACAGTTGATTTTTGATTCCATTGAGATATAATGATTTATTCTCCTCAATTCCTCGATTAAAGGAACTTATCAAACAGACGTCAGACGATAGTGAAGAGAAACCAGAGCTACAGAGAGCACTAGATGCGTTGTTAGTAAGTACTCGTATGGAATGCCCGCTTGTGTGCGATTTTGATGGTGTTTCGTACTGGGTAGAGCTACAGTAGTTTGGTCCACTCTCATAGCATTTCCGAGGCCGTTAATGCTGTGGGTTACTATTGAAACCCCACCGAGTGGATGTTTTCATCAAGTCATTCTGTCATCTGTTATCTTATGTCAATCCATTACCCAATATCAAGAGACGGACTTAGTTAAGTTTGCTCAGGCAATTGCATCGGCCGATTTGTGATCGCCTAATTGCTGTTTTGAAGGATCTCTCTCTGTACATCAACGAAGTCAAGAGAGACAACGAGACACTGGAGATCATTCGGGAGATCCAGAACAATATCACAGATCTAGTCATGGTGAGTGTGATGTGTGTTGTCATCCATCATTTTCGTCAACCACATAATCATTACTTTCATCTCCATCAACATGTTGACATTGTCATATTTTTCCCATGAGAAACCAATTATTGTCAACATTAATCTCAGAGGGCAATAGGAATGATATAGATCCTAAAGGGCACAATCCACAGAGCTGTCAGTATCATTTCTGGCAGTGAAATTCTGTGCAGCCCCAAATGGTCATAGGGCACAATATTTCCAATATTTTTAGAAACGTTTATATATATATAATATATATAGTAACAATATTTATAGTAACATTTTCTAGCAATTTGAATTCCGTAATGTAGCTGCTCTTTATCATGGTTATCATCACTGTTATCATTTTGTTTATGCCAGTATACAGCATCATTGTTGTTGTGTTGCTATGGTCAGCAGGCGTGGCTGCATCTGACGTGTGTTGTGTTTGTATTTGCTTTGCATGCAGCCTGAGGGCACAGAGCTGAAGGATTACGGCCACTTCCTGAAGGACGGGGAGCTTCGTATCAAGTCACATGCAGATAATCGCATAAAGAACAGGTACATCCACCCTGATGGAATGCTAACGAGTTATCACGTTCCATGCTGTGCCGATCGTTAATCGTTCCAATACATCTCCGACCAAAGTCGTATTATCGCTAGAAGTATAATAGGCATGATGACTGGCAGCTGTAGGGAAAGAGCCACGTTATCTTCGTCTGAGAAGCTATATTAGAAAATCCAGGCTCACTCTAAATGCCATAGGTGTAGTGTCACTGGCTGTCTATCTTGCTAGCATGTGTATGTCGGAGTCGTCCCTGTACAGCGGGTGGGAGCGTAGCCGATGTGAACAAAGAGCAAGTACTTGTGGAAAATGATGGACAAGAGCTGATGTTGCCAGACATTTGTTCTGCAACAGCCATGTGTGAACCTGGTCAATAGTGAGCTCCCTTATAATGTTTCCCACTGAGCCATGGAGTCCATGTTCAGTCAGTTGCAGTTTCGAATCAATGTTGTTCGTAAAGGGTGTAGACTGTAGACTGTAGATGAACTCATATTCTTTCCTCGATTTCAGATATGTATTTCTGTTTGACAAAGTCATGCTCATGTGCAAGCCGAGTAGGGTAAGTTTCATGGTAAGGTATATCATTATTTGTCTTTTTTATATATTTTTTATTAAATAAGTAATGAAACAATTGTGGTTTCTTTTCTGTAATTCTCACCTGTAGAGGTGGTGTACTTTCATCTGTTTGTTTGATGCCTAAACTAATGACCTTCCCAGCAAATGTATTACTATACCTAAATTGTATAGATTATAATTATTTATATATTGTATTTATCACTGTACTGTGTTCAATTTTAAGTGCTATCATATTTTTATGTGAAGCTCAAAGACCAATCATTCTGCAAAATGATTATTAAATGTTCGTTTTTGTGTATTTTCTTTGATAGGGTCAGTTTTACAGCTATAAAGAAGCAATCATCCTTTCTAACTACAGTATTCAAGAACAGACAGTATCAAGCTTTAAAAAAGACAAGGTATTCCAGTTATTTTTCTAAATTTCCTTCTGGTTATTTCACCATACTGCATGTAGACCCAGTCTTCACCTAAGATTGTAATAACCTTCCTGTGAAATGCAACATTAACCGAAACAATACAGTAACGAAATAAATGTTCCCAAATAAGAAATGGTTAAAAAAAACACTAGTAATTGCATTTGTTAGCCTCCAGTTTGTACATTTCATATACAGTACACAATCTATTATCCGTAATTCTAAAAACCGAAAAGCTCCGACAACCAAACAATTTTTCATCAGCAAATCAAAGCTCGAGTTTGGCGCCAAAACTCAACCCGACGAATATTAATGTGTTTGGCATTACTCATACATATTGTACTGTACCGGTACAGCACTTGGCCTCTAGAAAACTGGGGTTTTAGTCAGTGTTCGAAATTAGTGCCGGCCCGAGGCTACCAACTTTTTGCTTCGGCCACCATCTCTACGAAACTGCCGGTCCTCCTGACCAGCACTTTTTCCCCTCATATTACGCTGAAATACTACGGTTATTCTAATACGCTCCGTTCCTGAGCGTAGACGGGGTATCCAAAACATCTAGAGCCGAGGGCATGAACTTCCTCAACGCGTGATTTGCCACACGAACAAAACTTCGTGACAGTCTCAGAAATTGATTGTGGCATGACCCTGGGCAGTGTTTTTATGACCGCATAACAATAAGTTCAATGTCGCAGGGGTTATCGTGGGGAGTGAGGGCATGACCAGTGATACCTGACACGCGCGTAATCAAAGCTGTTAACTGAATTCGTCACTTTTCTTTACTATTTTTATTTATATTTAGAAGCAATGTAAACTGTATCAAATTCTATAGGCACTTGTAACTTTGATCTATGCTTGAGGGTACAGTGGACTGGGGAGGAGAAAAACGAAGTAAAACCGTTCCCACAAGCTCGCCCGACATTCCTAGAGCGTGAGATATATTATTTGACCAACTCTAAGTTACATGTATGCTGTTAATGCCAATGGTTATTTTTGTATACTATTTTGTTACTCACTGCTAGTAAATAAGCGTACCACCAACATTCTGAAGTTGGTGGTCCTGCTGTGCACTAGACGGACATGCGGCCCCCATTATTGCGCGCGGCGAAGCCGCGCCCTTACAGCGAATACGCCGCCCCCTTTTTGTCCACTTAGACAGATATGTTAGACAGGGGTCTGAAAACGAACTCCGCGAAAATGGGGCAGAATCCAACCGAAATTTCGCGGACGACGGCTAGAGGCCATTTCCAAACGGCCCCTAGAAATTTTTGGGGGTAGCGCGCCTCACGGGTAACGCGTAGTAGCTCCTACAAGAAACCCTAAGAAATGCTGTCACTCAGCGACCACGCGCTCGCTCATTCGCCGCTACGCAATGACGTGGGCTACTGCCGAATATAGCGTCACGTCTATCACAGAGGTTTTAACGAAGACGCGTACGGCGCTCCACGTGGGCTGGCACGGTCTAGATGCTATCTCCAAAACCGCCGCCGCTGCCGTGCCCCTGGCTGCGTACGTGGCATGTTTTTACCAACCTCCTGACCCCGCGCTGCCCGTAGCGACGGCACGTCGTGCGAGCACGTGCTGGCGTGGCCGTGCCAGTATTTACACGTAGCTAATCCTACGTATACTGGCCCCTGCTGCAGCCCCTGCTGCCCCTCCCCCCCAAGGCCGCCGTAGTCAAGCCGGTGTACGTCTGACGAAAACTGCGTGATGTTACGCTTCCCGCTATACGGATTCGCGCGCCCGCCCTCCTTCGGCGCGCGAATTCGTATAGCGGGCAGCGCGAGATGATACAACACCCCGCGGTCGCGTGCACCCAGTCCCGCGGAAGTGCGCGGCTTAACCGCTCTCGGCAGTCGGGGAACAATGCATCTTTTGCGCACCGCCATCTTGTACCAGGTCTCTCTGGACGATCTGCAGCCGGATATCCGCGCGAAGCGCGAACAGCGCCGCGGAGCGGCCCATTTGATCGAAATCGCTGCCCTGTTGAAAAAAAAATTCCTAAAGTGCCCTATGGGTAAAGGATAAATCGGTGTAATCGGTCAATTGAGCAGTTGTGGGCATTCCAGAAGCCTTTCGAGTATGCACGTAGGGCGAGCATAAATGGCTCGGCGCGCGTCCTTTTCGTGTAGAAAAATAATTTACCCTTTTCGCTGGTTCATGCCCTGACATTAATTTGGAAGTTATCGCGACCCATAGATGGCGCAACGAGTCCATGTACACATGTTCCAGTCGTTTTTTTTAAAAATCGCGTGGCTCAGTGACCTAGACTGCTGCGCGGTGGAGAGTTCCACACGCCAGCATAACTTACTTCAGTGTAGGCAACGATTGTTGCCTGAATGAATGTCGGTAGCAGTCTAGCCCTGGAATCGTCACTGCCGCTTGAACTTCCTGTATCCATCTTAACGCACCAAAGTGATGTTCTCATGTTTGCCATTATGTCAATATGATTATCACGTGATAGTTAGAGGATATATCGTGGCGTCAGCGCGTGGCGTGGCGTCGTGGCGAGAATTTCGTCAGTCTCTGTGTGATTTCGCGTTAATGTCAAAACCATGAGAACATCACATTTGTGCGTTAAGATGGATACAGGAAGTTCAAGCGCGCAGTGACGATTCCAGGCTAGACTGCTACCGACATTCACTCAGGCAACAATCGTTGCCTACACTGAAGTAAGTTACGCTGGCGTGTGGAACTCTCCACCGCGCAGCAGTCTAGGTCACTGAGCCACGCGATTTTAAAAAAAAACGACTGGAACATGATGTGTACATGGACTCGTTGCGCCATCTATGGGTCGCGATAACTTCCAAATTAATGTCAGGGCATGAACCAGCGAAAAGGGTAAATTATTTTTCTACACGAAAAGGACGCGCGCCGAGCCGCAAACCAACAATAACGAGCATTTGTATTTATGCTCGCCCTACGTGCATACTCGAAAGGCTTCTGGAATGCCCACAACTGCTCAATTGACCGATTACACGCTTTATCCTTACCCATAGGCACTTTAGGGAATTT
>NW_014578915.1:25101-37841 GCF_000485595.1 Priapulus caudatus
CTCTCTGGTGAGATATTGCGCATGCGCTAACACACTAACGTTAGCCAGATTGCTGTAATGGCTGGTATGCGCAGCAGGGCAACTTAGCTTGTAAGGAGTCTCCTGCTATTCTTAAATAATGTCTTACAGAAGCGAATGTTATTATATGAAATCTATGCTAGGTAACTCCTCTTTTATTTATAATGCATAATCTTTGCAAAATACGATTTCTCTCGGAGATATTGCGCATGCTGCGCACCGTGTTAGCGCGTTGCAGTGCCGTCTGAGCGAAAACTTTATAATATAGCTGCTGCGGGGGAGAGGGGATGGGAACTGAGGAGAGGCGGAGGCGAAGATAGCGGAGGCGGTAGAAGAAGAAGGATGCTGAGCGAGGGACAGGGGAGCAGAGCAAGGCTGTCGCGAAGGCATAAAGTAGGTGTTTTGTACCCTACATGCTAGTGGGCGCTCTCCTAATTATAATACAACAGTGTCTACTGATAAAAGTTTATTAGGGAAATCTATGACTGAGATAACCCACTAACCCATTTATAAATGCACTATTCATCACGAATATAACACCTCTTGGTGACGATTTGCGCATGCGCAACAGACTAAGTAGCCCAGATTGGTGTACTGGCCTGGTTATGCGCAGCGGGCGATCTACATTGCAGAGGTCTTCCTCCTATGTTATTGAATGTTAGCTGATGGGAATTTATTATATAATCTATGCTAGGATAATCTTCTTCATTTAAATTGCATAATCTTTGCAAATGACGATTGCTCTCGAGAGATATTACGCATGACGCGCACCGTTGTAGCGCGTGCAGCGCCGTCTGAGGAAAAACTTTATAATATAGCTTGCTTAGGGGGGCAGAAGGAGATGGAGACTGACGAAAGCGGAGGGAAGATAGCTGGAGAGCGCGTGTAGAGAAGAAGGAGGCTGAGCGAGGACGGGGAGAGGCAAGAGGGAAGGGCTGCGCGAGGGCATAAAGTAGGTGTTCTGTACCCTACATGCTAGGGCGCTCTCCTAATTATAAACACAGGTCTACTGATAAAAGTTTATTATGGGAAAATCTATGCTGGATACCCACTAACCATTTAAATGCATATTCATGCACAAAATATAATCCTCTGGCTGAGATATTGCGCATGTGCTAACACACATCGTTAGCCAGATTTTGTACTGGCTGGTATACGCAGCCGGGACTTACATGCAAGGTCTTCCTCCTTTTCTTAATGATGTCTACAGAAGGAATGTTATCATATAATCTTTATGCTAGGATAACCCCTTTATTTTAAATCATCAATCTTTTAAAAATAAATTTTTTTCAGATATTGCGCATGCGCGGCGCACAGTGTTAGCGCGTGCAGTGCCGTCTGAAGAAAACTTCATAATATAATGCTTGCTGCGGGGAGAGGGATGGGAGACTGAGGAAAGGCGCAGGAAGATAGCTGAGGGCGGTAGAAGAAGAAGGAGGCTGAGCGAGGACAGGGAGGCAAGGGAAGGACGCGAGGGCATAGTAGTGTGTTGTACCCTACATGCTAGGGCGCTCTCTTAGTTATAAAATAGGTCTACCGATAAAAGTTTATTAGGGAATCTGTGCTCAGATATCACTACACCATTTTAAATGCATATTCATTACAAAATATGACTCTCTGGTGAGATATTGCGCATGCGCTAACACACTAACGTAGCCAGTTGTGTACTGGCTGGTATCCGCAGCAGTGTTAGATTTTGTACTAACTGGTTACACGTTGGTAAGCTCTGGTGACCGACCAACTAACATATTAAGTCGATCAATAATTAAAACAGTATAGGCCTACATAACAAAATTTTAAAACATGCTACTATACAGGCATTCGAGTACTTTGAATAAATTATAGTATAATTTACAATAACAATACAATAACATACAATAAAATAGTAGCAAGAGAGTAGTAATTAATATAAATGTCTGATGTGTCTCGTGCGACCATAGAAATAGACATGCACCTATATGTGTTATTTCTATGGTTCCGACCACACACACACAGGCACTTAGACTGATAGGGTCTATGTCTCCCTGGGTACTGCGGAAAGTACCTCGGTAACTATCTGATATGGTTAGGATTAGGCTTTAGGGTTAGGGTTTAGGGTTAGTGAGTGTAGCGTAGGCGACTCCCTAGACTCGTTTGGATTAGCGAGCGTTCGGTCCGGCATCTTATATAGTACCAGGTACGTTCCGGCAGTATCAGGGAGACATAGATCCTGGCAGCGGGCACTTGGAACGACTGCAATAAAAAAGAGGTAAAATAACACTGAAATGTAATTACTACCAAAGTCTTAATGTTTCTCTACTCTATTTTGCCTATAACCACCTGGAAATGCCGGTCAAATGCCTCATCCGCAACACACAAGTACACCGCACGCTAGCTGCTGCCGACACTGACACATAAAATATTATTATAAAATATATAAAAATAAACTTGAACATACACTATATATTTAATGTGTCAGTGTGCAGCAGCTAGCGTGCGGCGGCCAGCGTGTGTTTGCAGGATGAGACATTTGACGACATTTACAGGAAATTGTCGGCAATAATAGGTGAAAGAGAGTCGAGAACATTAAAAATTTGTATTTATTTAGCATTATAATTTTATTGAACGCTCAAGTGCTTTGACAGCCAACAGATATAAGACGCTTGCACAGACATCAATGAATCTCAGTGCACAGATCAGTAGAAATAGATTAGACAACGTATCCAGATGAGACGGGATACTAGAGAAGCGTTGCCGAAAGGAGGTGTTGATCCCAAGCGCTATAAGCGCAGATCTTGCGCGCAGTTCCGCGGCAAGGCGCACGCGACGCGACGCGGGAACGTCCTACGACAGTATGCAGCGCTGGCAGCTATGGATCCGTGCGCCGAATGCATAGGCGCGGCGCACGAATCCATAGCTGCAGCGACCACTCGATAATTTTACCGGAATACAATGAAACAGCTCAGCTGCATTGAGCTGCTGTTCTTTGCAAGTTCAATGAAAATATCTATAAAGTGTTCAACACCTTCTACTTCTACACTGTGTTGTATAAGTTTTATTATGAATTGTATTTTATTATGCGTCAGTGGCTTCATGTAACGAGCGCAGCTGCAGCGATACATAAGCTGGTTTATATAATATATGCGGAAATAATACGCCTCTATTCATGTAAATAGAAATGTTCACCTATATACAAACAATGACGACGTAATAATCACATATAATTGAACACAGCCAACCCCCACCAACCTGCTCCGTCGCCATATTTTGCCGATAGCCGTAATCCTAGCCGTTCAGCTAGTTGTTGAACGTTAATTTTACCAGGATACAATGAAACAGCTGGCTGCATTGAGCTGCTTTCTTTGCAAGTTCAATGAAAATATCAATAAAGTGTCAACACCGTCTACTTCTACATGTGATGTATAAGTTTTATTATGAATTGTATTTTATTATGCGTCAGCGGCTTCTATAACGAGCGGCAGCTGCCGCGAAAGCATAAGCTTGGTTTTATAATATAATAATACATGCGCAAATCATATGCCTCTATTGATGTACATAGAAATGTTCACCTATATACAAACAATGACGACGTAATAATCACATAATAATCACATAGAGGTAGCCTAGTATGTTGAGTATATCCTAGGCGTTGTTGATAGCCGTAGGAGTCGGTGCTATATATGCGTATATATAGGGGTTGCACCGTCAAGGTAACTGCGAGCAGGCGAGTTCCAAGTTTTTCTGCGAAGTTTTTCTGCACAAGAGCAATCAAGGCCCCCCCTCGACCGCAGGGTAGACGAAGTTTTTGCTATAAGCAGCACGCTGGGACGATGTAATATATGCAAAAATGCTGTACGTACGCTCTCAAAACGATTTCAAAACAAATACTCATCCAACAGCTTCGATCTTTGTTTCTATTTGAAGAACAGTGTTGACTTCTTATGAAAACATAATGTCTCTGTTCGTAACGAGCTGTGTTCTGATTATCACGTGATAGTTAGAGGATATATCGTGGCGTCAGCGCGTGGCGTGGCGTCGTGGCGAGAATTTCGTCAGTCTCTGTGTGATTTCGCGTGACACAGCTCGGTTACGAACAGAGACATTATGTTTTCATAAGAAGTCAACACTGTTCTTCAAATAGAAACAAATATCGAAGCTGTTGGATGAGTATTTGTTTTGAAATCGTTTTGAGAGCGTACGTACAGCATTTTTGCATATATATATTACATCGTCCCAGCGTGCTGCTTATAGCAAAAACTTCGTCTACCCCTGCGGTCGAGGGGGGGCCCTGATTGCTCTTGTGCAGAAAAACTTCGCAGAAAAACTTGGAACTCGCCTGCTCGCAGTTACCTTCACGGTCCAACCCCTATATATACGCATATATAGCACCGACTCCTACGGCTATCAACAACGCCTAGGATATACTCAACATACTAGCTAGGCTACCTCTATGTGATTATTATGTGATTATTACGTCGTCATTGTTTGTATATAGGTGAACATTTCTATGTACATCAATAGAGGCATATGATTTGCGCATGTATTATTATATTATAAAACCAAGCTTATGCTTTCGCTGCAGCTGCCGCTCGTTATATGAAGCCGCTGACGCATAATAAAATAGAATTTATAATAAAACTTATACATCACAGTGTAGAAGTAGACGGTGTTGACACTTTTATTGATATTTTCATTGAACTTGCAAAGAAGAGCAGCTCAATGCAGCTCAGCTGTTTCATTGTATTCCTGGTAAAATTAACGTTCAACAACTAGCTGAACGGCTAGGATTACGGCTATCGGCAATAATATGGGGACGGAGCAGGTTGGTGGGGGTTGGCTGTGTTCAATTATATGTGATTATTACGTCGTCATTGTTTGTATATATAGGTGAACATTTCTATTTACATGAATAGAGGCGTATTATTTCCGCATATATTATTATAAAACCCAGCTTATGTATCCGCTGCAGCTGCCGCTCGTTACATGAAGCCACTGACGCATAATAAAATACAATTCATAATAAAACTTATACAACACAGTGTAGAAGTAGAAGGTGTTGACACGTTTATAGATATTTTCATTGAACTTGCAAAGAACAGCAGCTCAATGCAGCTGAGCTGTTTCATTGTATTCCCGGTAAAATTATCGAGTGGTCGCTGGCAGCTATGGATTCGTGCGCCGGCCTATGCATTCGGCGCACGAATCCATAGCTGCCAGCGCTGCATACTGTCGTAGGACGTTCCCGCGGTCGCGTGCGCCTTGCCGCGGAACTGCGCGCAAGATCTGCGCTTATAGCGCTTGGGATCAACACCTCCTTTCGGCAACGCTTCTCTAGTATCCCGTCTCATCTGGATTTTCAGCCAAAATTCGAACCCTGGTTTTAGTACTGGCTAGTTGCAGGATATACGGTATGTATATCTGTACTGTACTACGACTACCATTCTGAAATCCGAAAAATTCCGAATTCCGAAACGTGTCTGGTCCCAAGGGTTTCGGATAATGGATTGTGTACTGTACAGCATATTATTTCTAAGAAATTTTTATAGAAAATATATCTTATACATTCAAAAACATAAATAAACTAAATTTATGTTTAAATAATAAGGTAATAAAAGCACTAGTGTTGTATTATACTGGCTAATTCGTAGAGGTGGAGGATATGGTGGGAAGTGGAGAGGAGGAGGGCAAGAACAATGTGAAGTGGACTGCCACCAAGCTATGAAGACGATGGTATACTTCAAAATATTTGATGACATTATTATTTTCAGTGGAGCCACTGCTGGGTGATGTATGAGAAACAGAGGACGATGGCCTTCCACATGTATGCCAAAACAGAGGAGGTGAAGCGGAAGTGGATTGACGCCATACATATGGCACAGTGAGTGGGAGATGTCGCTAAGGAGACTGTGTGCATTTATGTGGCATTACTGAGGAAATAAGCTAGCGTTGGCAGATTCTGATTAAAAATGGTCGCAGGCTTTAAAGCCTGTATTACGAGATTCTTGCTCAGAAACACTCAATCCGAAAAAAATATTGCAAAATATAGTCTCGCTCCACGGCGGATATACGCAACCGGCAGTTAGATGCGATATGATATGACTACTAGGCACTTTAATTTAATTTAATTTTTTTAGGGTTAGGGTTAGGGTTTAGGTTAGGTTTAGGGTTTAGGTTAGGTTAGGGTTAGGGTTAGGGTTGTTTTTTTTTAAGTGTCTAGTAGTCATATTCTAAGTGCCTAGTAGTCATATCATATCGCATCTAACTGCCGGGTGCCGGATATACACTGATCACACCATCTTGTAAAACACTAAGATTTTATGCAGTTATAACATACGTAACAGCAACGCATTTTATCGTGTCGCGAGAATGGCAGAATGGGTAAACTTGTAAATTGTCGGTGATAAAATTGAAAACAACTGCATTTGAGATAGATTGTATGTCTATGGCAGATAGGGGGCGCTATTAGCTGGTCCAAGACCTACCGGCTCTAGTCCCAAGATTACAGCAAACGATCGTTTGCCAGACTAGTTCGAAAAGTGCATGTTTTGGTGAATACGAAGGTTTTAAGACATTTTATCGTTACTCCAGACAATTGCTGTTACTCAAGCAATAACAGTAGGTATGAAAGTGGTGAAAACACTGGAGAATTCTTGTAATTATTACTTTAAGAAAATTGCTGCAGGTGTGTTGCTGTCTGCATGATTCACAAATGTAGCTTCAGTGTGTTTGGTGGTGCCTTGCTAATATTGTCTTGATTTCACAGGGATAACACTCAGCCCGACGATCTGAAGAACACGAGCCACCGTTTCCAACTCCATTCATTCGAAGTGCCTACCACGTGTACGGTTTGCAACAAGCTACTACGGTAGGTGACAATAGATTAACAATATGCTACAGTTGGTAGCACTGACCAGTGCTAATACAGGGACTGTACGCGTCTTTCTTCTGTTATTACATCTTTAAGTGAAATTAAACCGAGACTTCCTAGCCATGTGTTTAGTTTAGCATGAGAGTTGCACAGAACAATTCTGCTTCTGGCCAGATGTACAAATTCATACCTGCAGGTGGCACAAATAGGTAATGCAGGGCACAGTGATGTGTGACCATGAATGCGTGACTGTACTTACTACTACAAATTACAGTGGCACATTTTGCCAAGGCTACAAGTGCATGAGCCCCATCTGCAATGCGGCAGTGCACAAGGAGTGCATTCTCGGAAGCAAATGTGGCAAACGATCACACTCGAACAATTCGTTAGCGCCAACGGTGGAACCAAGAGCACACCTAGGTGAGTTTCCCACACTGACATTAGTTTCTTGTGAACTACACCTGTGAGTCCTAAATGCCTGGTTGATTTTAGCACAGAATGGACTTCAGTAAACTTTAAAAACCAGAATTTTTGAAATTACGATTGCATCTGCAGGTAAATACAAGATTACGCAGCCATATCAGTCAACAATACCAGGACACATATCATTAAATGAAGGAGACGTTGTGCTGCTGTTGAGTTCTAACGAACCAGAGCCACTGTGGCAGGGCCACTGCTTAAGGACGGGCCTCCAAGGCCTTTTCCCTCGCACTCACGCCGTCAAGGTGCGAATGAACATTTCTTGTTGCTGCTAGTGACCAATTATTTCTCTTATGAATATTTATGGCATTACATTATGTATTATAATTCATATTAATTTTCTGAAAGTAACAATTCTGTTGAATATCTACTGCTAAGCAGCTACTTGAATGATAAAGTAGAAATAACCATGCTGCAGTAAAATTACGTCATAACTACGGCTGTCAAATTAAAGACTGCTTGTGCCATGTTCGATTTGCAGGTGGTACCAGCTGATCGTATCAAACCTCAAGCTGGTTACCTACAGGCGGAGCCACTGAACCTTGCCGGCGCAGCCAACAATCTTGACTCCAGCCACAATTACTATAACCTGGATCTTGAACATCAGCCTTGGTAGGTGAAACCACAGATCGATGCATTAGTAATTTTGTACAGTAGGCCTAACGTGTTGCTATCGCCGCCGCGTATGTTATGGGTTGTGTCTTTGTTTGTAAGGATGTTCTTACAGGCAAGGATTTTGCTGGTGCGAGAACAGGATACTTCATGTCTTTAGTGACATTACTAGTAGTGTTACTACTAATAACCCTGAGTCGACTTCTCAGCTGAAGGTAACAGGTGAAGTGTCTCTCAGGTTTACTGAATTTAAAATGGATGGCTCTCTCTGCTGAGTATTTAGAAGCGTGTGAGCTTGTGAAGCCATGCTGTGGCTTTTACACTTACACTTGTGTGCATTTTGGGGCAGGTATGTTGGCGAGATGGACAAGGATGCTGCGCAGCGGAGGCTGGAGCTGATGCCAGATGAGACTTTTCTCGTTCGAAAGAATGTCACTGACCGTGGTTTCAGAATCGCCATCAAGTGAGTTGGAGAGCTAAGACATTTGGTGGCTATTCTCATCCAATCCCTCCTCCTCTACGCGCTCCTTCTGCTTCCATGTACAATATTCTCTGCTTTACTGAGACAGGTTAGGAACCATTGAAATGTCCTGATTAGGCAGATGGTACCGATTAAGTGATGAACACATTTCCAATGGCACATGTGTGCCTACCTGTCTGTTATGCAATCACCTGTACACACCAGGCACCATTCAAACTACATGAGTTTTGCTCTAAAAATGTATTGTTCATTATATTCAGAATCCAGCTGATAAATGTCAGTTTGCTTCGTTTTAGTCAGTATTTGTTTTTGACCTTACTTGTCAGTATAAGCGTAGGATCGTTTTACAATGTTAACTTGAGTTTTTCTGCAGAAACTGTATCTATCTTCTTTACTCTAGGTCCTGTCCCGTTTATCCGATTAAAATAACATTCGAGCGTAGGGATTGTTTCCCAATGACGTTGCTTAAGCAATGTGTTGATTTATCTGAGGCCTGATAAAGCAAGGACCACTATACCAGGTGTTGCTATGGAATGTATCACTCGACTCTCACTGCCCCTGCTCCTCCCTGTGCTCTTTGTCTTGCTCCCATGTTTCCATAGAATATATAGGTTGACCTGTGACTTAAAGGACCATGGCTGTCTTGCATCTAACTGACATTTTACTAAAGCCGTTGTGGGGTATACCAGTGGATTGAATTTACTGAGTTTCCTCTTGCTAACAGTTTTACTTGGAGTTACCTATTAATGGAAAGGCTTGTACAACCACATTTTTAAATAGAGTGGGGGCAAAGCAATAAAATGTAATCTAATGAAATGTTGCTTTACGTGGGGACCATGGTGGAAAACTGTTTTTGTACAGCACGTGTCCTGATGTTCCCAAAGCAACTGTTAAGCCCGCCGCACACGCTGTGGAACTTACTGCGCCATCGTCCACACGATCCCTCGATCTGCGTCATGTGGAAAATATCACACACGTGTTTAATATTTTTTTCCACGTGTGGAAGATTGAACAGCGTGTGCGGAGTGGCTGTGTAAATTTCCACACTCAATTAGCATTGTTCGCTTGATTGTTCGCTTGGACGCATAGTAATTTTTTTCTCAGCTCGCAGCTCGCATATCAGGCAGCTCACATAGAGGCATGTCCAAGAACTGATCGATCAAACGTCGTGTGAACGCTCTCTTCAATGACGCTCCGTTTTCAAGCGAACAATCAAGAACAATGCGAATTGAGTGTGGAAATTTACACAGCCACTCCGCACACGCTGTTCAATCTTTCACACGTAGAAGAAAATATCAAACACGTGTGATATTTTCCACACGACGCAGATCGAGGGATTTTGCATCCGCACACGCTGTGGAACTTGCTGCGCCATCGCATCAAGTTCTACAGTGTGTTCGGCGGGCTTTATATTCTACATTTATATCTATGGCTATCTAAATTGCAGTGCGCGAAATTAGTGCTATTTTGCCGGCGGCTGCCGGTTCAACCCCACATATAATCAGTCAACTTGGCCTATTCAAAATTTTGCCTATCTTGCCTTTATATCAACGATATTTACCAATTTCCTGACTAGGTTTTACGTAGTAACTACTAAGAAGTAAATCATGTTCCAGCAATTCCTGTCAAACAAGTAGAACTCCAATGATAGCAATGAAATACTGAAATACTACGAGTATGCCTAATAAACACAAAGCTAATACTTTTATTAATAATCGAATAAATTGAACAAAATTAAAGCGTGTATTGCGAGAATTTTCCAGTGTTTTCCCTACTTTCATGATACCTACCGTTATTGCTTGAGTAACAGCAATTGTCTAGAGTAACGATAAAATGTCTTAGAACCTTCACCAAATCCAATGAAATCATGCACGATTACAATTTTGCATTCTGTTTCTGTTTACCGTTGCCATCTCTCGGACTTTCTCGCGGTAGCGCAAGACATCTATCACGGTGCAGTAATGAATACCGTCGCACCGTAGAAATTAGGTCAGAGTGTACCCACAGACGTTTATACTAGCGTAACAGCAGTGTAGTACTAATGCCACGTAAAGTCTGTTATTAGAGAAGCTTGTGGATTGCCAGTCAGATAGTAACACGGGAATGACAATGACAGAAAGTGCTCTGAATTATTGACATAAAAACTCAATAATATTTATCAAACAGTATTGCACGCCCTTTTATTTTAATTATGTGCACTTGTTTAAAGACGCCATTTGTGATTTTGAGAGTCGGGACACGATAAAATTTATTGCTGGTATGATGTGGTCAAATCAATTTTTCTATGCTATAACTGCATAAAATCTTGATGTTTTGAATGTTGGTATATTCAGTGATATTTCCACTGTCAGGTGAGACTATATTCAGCTATATTTAGTTTTTCTGAGCCAAAAAAACTTGCAATACACGCTTTAAGTGCCTGTTAAAACTTGTAAGGGCCTGTTTAAAATTTTGGGTGGGCATGTTTACATTTTGGCTAATTTTATGCCCTGAAATTGTATGAGTAGAATTGCAAATGTATTGTTATAATCCACAGTAAACATTTACTTTCTCGTAGATATGAAGGCTCAGTCAAGCATATCAAGGTAGTATATAAGAAGACGCCGAAAGAGACATGGTATCTCGCTGAATCGAGAAGCTTCTCCTCTTTACTGGTAAGAACCTGGCTACTTGTTAAGTACCCACTTGCTAAAAGTGCAGAGATGCTACATTTCCGGATTTTACCGGAAATCCGGATTTTTATAAAAAGTTCAAAAAAAATCGGGAAAAAATCTGATTGAAAAATCCTGAAAATCAAACCTAAAATAACACTGTTTAGAAGGGATTTTCATCATTGCGAATTAGCGCATTATATTTAGCATTAACATGGTTCGCACAGTCCTTGAAAAGTCCTTGAATTTGAGGGGAGTCTTTGAAAAGTACTTGAATTTAGTAAATGTTGATTTTGTGCTTGAAAAGTCCTTGAATTTCATGAAAATGTCCTTGAATTTCATGAAAATGTCCTTGAATTTCATGAAAATGTCCTTGAATTTTTAGAAAGAATCCTTGCCTGTAATAAAAAGAAATTTTGTACCATCAATAATGTGCAAACCTCAATAAAAATTGCGTTAAATGAGCTTAAAAAGCTATAGACATGATAGACAGTTAAATGATGATCACAAATTACAGTAAATCAGTAAAAATCAGTCAGTAAATCAAGGTATGTTGTAGAAGTGACAGTGTTTAGAAGGGGTTATTAATGTGATCCAGGTAAGTTTTAGATGTGACAGTTATTAAGAATGGGGTTATTATTAAATTAATCCAGGTATGTTTTGTTCTGGGTCTGAATTCCGATAAAATGTCCTTGAATTTCCGATAAAATGTCCTTTGAAATTTTTTCAGTCCTGTATGAACCATGATTAAGGAGCTTTCGATTTGCACGAAATAAGTATTTTAAAAGCACTAAAACCCAGGGGCCCTGCCCTAAGGCGGTCCCCTGGACCCCCTTGGCCGTGACGTGCTCCGCTCGCTACGCTTTAATTGGTCACTACTTAATAGGTCAGCATTTTTTGGAACCACCCTGTAGCATCTCTGGAAGTGCCCTGTGAGAATCACAGGTAGCAACAGGGTGGGATTCCATTTTGTACACAGTAGCAATACGTCCTACCATCAGACACAATGAAAAGCGTCGGGGGTTGGTAGTTTGTGTGTGCTATATTAAAGTCTGCACCTGCTTGCTATTAACAGGACCTCGTCAACTGGTACACGAACAACAGTTTGGCGGAAAACTTCGAGAATCTCACGACAACTCTTGCAATGCCATTCAGAACAGCAATGAAACGGGCTTCGGGGAGAGGGGGTGGTAAGTAGAAGGCCACACCTTGTTCATGTTGTTATTAGCTCATCTGACGAAGTCGGATGCATCTTGTAGAATCGCACGATCGTCCGTCCGTCCGTGCGTGCGTCCGGCCGTCCGTCCGTCCGTCAACAGTTGGGCACAAATCTTAACCGCTTGACGTACGGTCACGATATTTGGGACGTCGGGGGTGATCGTCAAAACGAGTTGGGATGTCGAAGCTGGGGGTCAAAGGACAAAGGTCAAGAGGTGTAAAAGAAGGGGGAAAATTCCCTCCTTAACTTAAGGTATTAGTACAGTTGATAAGCTCTCATATTATAACAATTGTGCATTTTATGAGAAAAGCATGAAATTTCTAGCATAGTTAGTATATACCATGATGTATATTTTCAGATGTGGAGGGAGGACCTGAGAGGTCAAATCCAAGATGGCCGCCAGTCCACCGGGTCTTAATGTTCAAACGCGCT
>NW_014578915.1:42148-49625 GCF_000485595.1 Priapulus caudatus
CAAATCGAACGTATTTGGGGCTGGCCCGAGTAGACCCAGGTTAACTTGGGGAAGCAAATCGAACGCACTATCTGTCTTGCAAATAGTTGTTGCTACTACGTACGATGGGAGCTTCCATCTTTAATCTGAAGACACTTAAACGTACGCGCCATCTCGTGGCAACTTTCATAACGATCCCAACGAACATTCCTTTGAGAAGGTTCCTGATACCATCCCTGTGCATTCCACTGTTTCGGCGTGTATGTGAACACAGGAACTAACAATGTGGACTAACAGGGTTTACTAGAATCCCACCACTCCACCACAGAGTCACCGCAGTAGACGTTAGATGAGCGCTGTCGCTCCGCGGCACTTGTTACCAAAATCACTTGGTATTAGTAGGCTTCTTATATTCCTAGGAAACTCAGCCAACCAGGTAATGTACTCGCTGCTAATATTAAGTCAATACGGGTGCTGTTGAAACTGGCATGTTCTGTTCTAACACAATGAAGTGGAAGCGAATAGAAGTGGTTTATTGTGACACTGTAGAATTAACCACCGTTTTCCAATATAAAATATAGTGTGAACGAAATGATAACATTTGAATAATAACAAAGACAAAATTATGTGTTGCTAAGTGTCTTCTTATCATTAATTTCAGTGGCGATAGGGTACTGTGTGGCAAGGTATGGTTATTCAGCAACTGCAACCAATCAGTTGTCATTCAGACGAGGGGATCGCATTGCAATCACTGACAAATCTGGCGAAAACAAGGGATGGTGGAAGGGAGAACTTGCGGGCAAGGTGTGTAGAAAAGTCCAAAGGCACAATCGTATAGTCGGCAATATCTCATGATTGAATGTTTCGCAGTTTTCTCCACTGTAAGACGTTTAACCGTTAATGTTTGTCCTGCCCCGAAGTAGCATGCAACAACGATGGGGGTGATATGCTCACACACTATGGGCACGTTTGTTTGGAACGAATCCGTCTGATCAGGGTCGCTTGATCCACATCGCCCCAAACAAACGCAAACTCACTTTCAACGGTTTGCGTTTTGCTGTGACCTATCACGGTATGGTTCATAACAAAGAACAAGCTGTGATTGGCTGAGGAGCGGGCCACCATATTGGATCCCCGTCGTATCCACCTCGCTAGCAGAGTAGGGTTCGGTGGATCGAGATCCGTGGATCCGACCAAACAAACAGTCAGATCAAGAGCATATAAAGAAGGAGAGCGTACAATGGTAAAATGCTGAAACCATGTTGCAGTATTAGTCGAATTAATAAACTTTCCCCGTGTTATTTTGACGATTCTTTGCAGTATTATTGATTAGCTGTCCTACCTTGTTCATATAAAACAAACTGCATGTCCCTACGATGCCCCTACGTTGAGATAATGAGCGGTGAAAATCTGGTATTTTCGCCGAACACCGACTAGATTAGTCAGTTACTGTGACCGTCTCTCGTGTGGGCGGAGTGTACGGCCCATGCACACTGTGGCCAGTGTGTTGCTTCCGGTCGCCGCTGTGTAGCGCCATAGTGGCGCTGACTCACGTCATACTACCAGAGTTTACTATACATCCAGCGTGAGGTGGGCACAGGTGGGGGTCATCACTATGGCAATCAATAACAGACGTCATTCATTCCATTTGTCAATTATTGACGGAAACACCCGAGGTTTACCGAAGTTATAACACTTCGAGAGACAGTCACAGTAACTGACTGATCTCGAGTCAGTTTTCGGCGAAAATACCAGATTTTCACCGCTCATTATCTCAGCGTAGGGGCATCGTAGGGACATGCAGTTTGTTTTATATGAACAAGGTAGGACAGCTGATCAATAATACTGCAAAGAATCGTCAAAATAAAACGGGGAAAGTTTATTAATTCGACTAATACTGCAACATAATTTCAGCATTTTACCGTTGTACGCTCTCCTTCTTTATATGCTCTTGGTCAGATCCACGGATCCAGTGGATCGAGATCCGTGGATCCGACCACACAAACACGCCATAGATTTAACAAGGTTCATGTAGCATCTGCATTGTTTATTCATGGTTCGCACAGTCCTTGAAAAGTCCTTGAATTTAGTAAATGTTGATTCTGTACTTGAAAAGTCCTTTTGTACCATCAATAATGTGCAAACCTCAATAAAAATTGTGTTAAATGAGCTTAAAAAGCTATAGACACGATAGACAGTTAAATGATGATCACAAATTACAGTACGGTTTGTCAGTAAAATCAGTCAGTAAATCAAGGTATGTTGTAGAAGTGACAGTGTTTAGAAGGGTTTATTAATGTGATTCAGGTAAGTTTTAGAGGTGACAGTGATTAAGAATTGGGTTATTAAATTAATCCAGGTATGTTTTGTTCTGTGAATGAATTCCGATAAAATGTCCGATAAAATGTCCTTGAAAGTCCTTGAAAAAAAATTCAGTCCTCTTGTATTGGTTTTGTTGCAGATTGCTTACTTCCCAATGACGTATGTCGAAGAGGAGTGATATTGACTGTCGACGTTCTTGCATGCATTTCTTGGCTCCCATCTTAAAGGAGGAATGTGTCTATCCAACACCACACTCGAATAGTTGACGCCCTGTATTCTTTATAAGTATGTTTCGATTAGTTCGTCCAATTTCACTGCTGCTTACTAATAATATGACAAATTATCTGCATTTATCAGCAGTTATTGACAATTTGAGTCGTAACGGCTACCGAAGCGAGAGCAACAGATGTTTCTGCAATGTGCATTATTACGTCCATAATGGACCATATGCATTCTCAGCATGTGACTTGCGTTAGAAAATATGAGACTTGCGTTTCACAAATTTTTTGGCTAAACTCTTATTATTGCCAAGTGGCCGTGTATTAACTTGAACCAAATGTTTGGTTAGGCTGTCAATAAACAATTATGATGTCTGGTTTGTAAGGTAACGTGCAGAGGAATTGGACAAAATTATATGAATCAGATGGTGAGGTTATAATAATATACGTCGTGTGTCAGTTATTCTAGCATTTGCCAACAGTTGGGTGCGGATTAGGTAGTCATATTAACCGCCTTTAAACCTGCCAGGTAGCTAGAAATGTATGTATTGTGTACACAGGAAACCAGTGCTGATAGGGGTCGTCGTCATTTCTATTGCCTGCCTGTTTTCAATTGTTGCCTACTAATTTATGGACATATGGATCTTTGAGTTGTTTTAATATTGTACTTGTTAACTTAACTTGTTATGAAATTTAGGTGCTGAGCACAACTCATTTTATCTTTGAACAGATGCAGGGTATTATTAACAGCTGTGTTGGTGTGCTAGGCAGAGTCTGAAAAAGCATTTGACATTGCTTTATTGCTGTACTTCTATGCCTTTCTAATTATCGATTTTATTACGTGGGACTAAATAACCTCTAAAATAGAGGTAATGAACCCTAAGATACAAGTATAGAATATTGAATGTTATTTTAGAAGAAAATGTCTGATCATGTTTTCTACATTTTTAATACGATTTTAGCTAGTTATTTGAAATTTAGTATACAATAAACATACGAAAGGCTATCATGTAAATAGTAGAGTGTTATTGAAGTAGTTATGAGTATTGATATGGAATCGTAGTTGGGAAGTTCTAGCAGTAAACGACTAGTGTTTGTACAGTGAGTAAAGCTACCGTATGGTTTAGTCATCTAAGTGGGTGCAACTTCTTGTTTTACCGCATGGCAGCAATATCTGTTGTTTTTATTTAGTCCATAAGACTTTGACATCCGTATGCGATTATATCTCAATAAAACGACTGCATTACCTGTTATACATCTTGTTTGTAATTTGTACGGTTATTTTCAACTTTCTTACTTTTTGGCCATAATATTTTGGCTGGCTATTGCTGTCTTCATCAGATCATTTGTTACGAAACAAACTGCTTCGAGTCGTGCTGGAGTCGTTGGACATGGTTCGTTTCAATGGGAGCAGTTCCTTTTTTTTCTGCATTCGAAACTGCGAGTACCCCACGTGACCAATGTTGGCCCTGATTGGGAAATTCGATTTCTACGGCGTAATTTCACAGACTAACGAATACATTGTTAGTATGTATTCGTTAGTTTGTGGTAATATCTCAAAAGGCTTGCTGCGGTGTAGAACAAAAACAGAGGCGTGCTTGCTCAATAGAAGCATATATACCCACGTAGGAGCGACTTAGATTCCGCTACGGTTCGGAGAATAACCTTTAGCTGGCAAATCCCGGAATTGGGGATGTGGAAGTCCATACTTAATTGAAAGGAAGCGGTGACGCATGAAACAATAATTGGCCTCTGGTCGACGATTGTCCAGCAGCTCCGATCGCTGCAGGTCTGTAGCTTTTCAGCACTACTCGACACCGGCTGCAGATTTTCCCAGAGAGCTGGAACTACCTTATAGTTTAGATTTTGTTTTTATCAACGGCGTTAAGTGGCAACTTTCGCAGTCAGTGGCGAACTGTAGAAGTGCAGGAGCAAGTGTCGCAGTGATATTATTAACAGGCGTGGTTTATGTTGTTAAATATTTGGGGGATCGCTTCCGATAGAAGCGGAGACGATCCTGATAACGCCACTAGGTCGCAATCGCAACCGACCCTTCCTCCCGCGCACAGGCGCTTGGACACGTTTCGATACAAATTTGAAAAGGATTGTAAATAAACACGAAATGTATTTACTACCAAAGTCGCAATGTTTATGTATGCATATTCTCTATCGACTAATAATTCAACGTAAATGCCGTTTAAATGCATCCTCTGCAACAAACTTTCACCTTGTAACGCATGCCACTGTGCACAAACTCACAAAAGGATAGAGTTCGTGCAAAGTGGCGTGTGTGAGGTGAAATAATTGTGTATTACGGAGGAGCGTCTGAACTGCAATCACAGGAAACTTTCAAATAATAGGCGAAAGAGAATAGATTAACGTTGAGACTTTGGTAGTAATTATGTTTCGTGATTATTTGCCATCATTGAAACGCTCCAGGTTCCTGTCCCGCGCAGTACCCAAAGTAGCTCTAGTTCAGTTAACGCAGTAGGTACGCCTGCGGCAACTGTACGTGGGCTATAGTACTATAGCTATACCCACAACTGACGCAAGTACCGTAGGGCCTACAGTCTCATTTTATAGCTGGTTGCAAATTATACTCGAGTTGGGTTCATAAAACGTGAAAACGCATGAATAAGAAGAAAAATAACAAGGAATTAAAAAGATTCAGATAGAGCACGAATGATTCCAATTGTGATTAGATATTCTAGCCGACTATATAAATAGCAATAAATTGCTGAACAGGAATATTAGCATAATTTATCTGAAATTTTAGAATGAAAATAAAGCGTTCTGGACTTGTGTGCCACTATTAGATTGACAATTTGATGTGCTTGATTTAGAGAAAAAATTGAAGCGGCTGCTGAAAGTCCCTCGTGAAATAATAGAAATCTTGACAAGTTGAGTTCGTGGTTGTCATAACGTAACCCATGGATCAACTATGACTCTACACTGGTTTCCGCGTTTACCGACCTAGACTTTTACACCAGATATATGAAAAAAATGACGCGTTTATGAGCCAGAAATTGTAGATGGGCTTTACTTGACGCTATAAGCGTCACATCAAGACGTGGTCACCGTTTGTCACCGCTTGTCAAGTCAATACTGGCATGAGGTGCGACATGCCAAGCATTGCATCCTGTCGCCACCGTTTGCTGAATACAATACTTGGGTAAATACGGTACGCGAATATCCGGTTTACCACGTGGCTTTGCGCACCCCAGGCAAAATGGGTTAGCTATACGCTCTTGCACATACGCGCAAGGTATTGGTAAGTTAGGTCGCAATATCTACGCTATATTTCAGACACTATTCTAACCCGCAGCTTGTTAGTAATACAAGCTAACAACTTTATGTTAGCGTGTGTTGCATATGAAAAAGATGGCATTGGCCAGATTACTAAAACACAAAGACGACGAACAGTGTCATTAGTACTGCTAATGATGGCGACGCTACTCTGATTGAGGATACTCGGTCTGAAATTGTTTTACGTTTATTGTAATGATGGGATGGACCTCTGTCGACATACGATCGGACACACTTACACGGAACCAGCGCCCGCTCGTCATCCGACAAGCAGTAAAATCGTCGACGACGTCATCCCCATACTCACCAGTGCAGATGTCTGCGCAAAAAACAGCCTGCCGATCGTGATAGGAGTGTTATTGGCGGCGACTGCTGCGGGCGCGACAAGACAGAGGGCGATACGGGAGACGTGGGGAGGCGGAGAAAATGCTGCGGTCGCCGACAGCAACGTCACCATCGTGTTCGTGCTTGGAACGTGCGATAGGGACGTCACTCGGCAACAACTCGCCATCGAGGCGCGCGCGCACGGTGACGTCATCCAGGGCGCCTTCGCCGACACCTATCGCAACTTGACCATGAAGACGCTTTTCTTGCTACAATGGACATCGTCGCAGTATCCGGACGCCACCTATCTGCTGAAAACCGACGACGACGTATTCATCAACGTCGACTCGCTACTGAAGCTGACAAGGAGCACTGCGCGCACGGGTGCGTTAATCGGGTGTATCAATCGGAGATCTAAGGTCGTGCGCTCACTGGGCTCGAAGTGGCAAGTGTCGCGCTCACTGTACAGCGCCCCCTACTATCCGGCGTATGTGGGCGGAGCTGGCTTCCTCATGTCAGCGGATGTTGTTAAGGCCCTGCATGCAGCCGCCATGCGCACTGCTATGATTCCCGTAGAAGATGCCTTTATCACGGGCGTGGTAGCAGCGAGGGTCGGTGTTGTTCCGTGCAATAGTGATCGGTTTGGCTGGTACGGTGCTGTGAGGCGGACACCGTGTGAGGCTCAGTACGCAATTACTACTCATCTGCTGATGGGAGCAACCATGCTCGAATTGTGGAATATGACAAAGCGCGCTAAAACCACGAAGTGTTAACGAGATCAATTATTCGAGTTTTAACGCGTTTGGCGAATCTTAACCTGTTCAATGTATAAAATCCCGACTACATTAAACTTTAGTTCGCCACAAACGGAAAATTACATGTTTTGTTATTTTTGTCTCGGAGTCTCATTAGCTCACAAGCATTCGCCTGGCGAAACTCGTGGTTCCCTCCCTGCGAATCAAATAATATGAAAACCCTCTTTTTCACATTGGAGTATTAAATTTAACTAGCTATTACCCGTCCTCCAGACGAGTTTGAGTGGGGGTCTGATTTGAGGATGGCGGTTTAACCATTTATCTCTCACTTTTAGTTGAGGATGTATTTACAGTAAATACTGATATGTAGACTCGAGTCATATATCAATATTTGTATCTAAATATTTATAAAATCTGAAATTTTACCTTAAGGGAAAGTTTACTCAGCGTTCTAGGGTTATTTTCAGCTAATTTAGGTTATAATTACGCTACATAAAAAGTTTCATGGTTCAATCACCATTATAAATATTTTTTTTAATGTTTTAAAACTAACGACTACAGTTTGATTACAAC
>NW_014578915.1:50433-50940 GCF_000485595.1 Priapulus caudatus
TTATATATATATATATATATATATATATATATATATATATATATATATATGAAGAATTCGATCGCTCTATTCTAATTCATTGGTCGATTCAGCCGTTATTACAGTAAAAAGGGGTGGAAGTTTTTGTCCCGTAAAAAACACCGATCGATTCATGTAGGCGGATATTTCACGTTATTTATTTGCACATTTACAAAGATAGATGGCAGCAGTAATCCGCATGTTTTGTCATTGATTTTATTACGTTAATTTTCAGTCTTCATGAGTAAATTTGCAGTTTATTGTTTCTGTCTATACATAGGTAGGCCTACGGCACTATACTTTATGTTTTTACCATAAACTTCGAAAGCAATATTTACAGAGCTAAGAACAATATATATATAGTTATATTCTGTTCTCATTCGTGGGCAGAACTGAATGCAATATTTTTAACGTGTTATTTTCTGTACCCAGCTACTAAAGAGCAGTGTGAGTGTATAGACAAATGTATATATATATATATATATATAT
>NW_014578916.1:0-7395 GCF_000485595.1 Priapulus caudatus
CCCCTCTCGCCCGCCTCTCCCCTGCTCTCCCCTTTCCCCCTCCTCTACTTACGCTGGTCAGGCCGTGCGTCTCTCTCTTTCCTGCAGGTCTGGACTACGCCGCTGCACGTGGCTTGCCTTCATGTGGTGCAAGTGAACATCGTCATCTACCTGATCCCTCCCCCTCTCCCCCTGCTCCCCCTCTCCCCCGTGCTCCCCGTCTCCTCTGTCCCCTCTTCTTATCTGTACGCGCCGTGCTCTCTCTCTCTCTCTGGCCAGTCTGGACTGACGCCGGTACCGTCGCTTTCCTTCTATGGGATGATGAACATCCGGTCATCTAGTGATTCCCTCCCCTGCCGTCCCGCCCTCTCCCCCTCTCTATCTTACGCCGTTCTTCTCTCTTCCTTCGTGCCTGCAGTCCTGCGACTGAAAGCGTGTCACGCTGGCTTCCTCTCATCGGCGAATGCGATGAAACATCGTCATTACCTTGAGTCGCTCCCCCTGGCGCTCCCCCTGATTCCACCTCTCCCCCTCTCCCCCTCTCCCCTCTCCCCTCTCTCCCCCTCTCCATTCTTGATCTTACGGGTGCTCTCTCTCTTGCGTCTGAGACTGACGCGCTCACGTGGCTTCTTCATGGGGATGCATGTAACATCGTCATCTACCTGATCCTCCCCCTGTCGCCCTGTCCCGCCTCTCGCCCCTGTCCGCTGGCTCCCCCTCGTCCCCCTGCTCCCGTCTCCCCTCTCCCCTCTCTATCTTACGCGCGTCTCTCTCTCTCCTGCAGATCGTGGACTGACCGCCGCTGCACGTGGCTTCGCTTCATGGGGATGCGATGACATTCGTCACTCGTCCTGTAATCTTCCCCCTCTCTCGCCCCTCTTGCCCTCTCCCCCTCTCCCCTCTCCCCTCTCCCCTCTCTGATCTTACGCAGCAGTCTCTCTCTTCTCCTTGGCAGTCTGGACTGTGAGCGCCGCCTTACACGTGGCTTCTTCATGCGGATGCAATGAACATCGTCTCTACCTGATCCCTTGCCTCCCTCTGGCTCCCTCTCCCCCTCTCCCCTGGCTCCCCTCTCTCTATCTACTGGGCGTTCTCTCTCTCTCCTGCGTCTTGGACTGAGCGCCGCCCTGCATGTGGCTTCGCCTTCATGGGGATGGATGAACATCGTCAGCTACCTGATCCCTCCTCTCCCCGCCTCTCCCTCTCCCCTGCCGCCTCTCTCTGCCCTCTCCCCTCTCTATTCGTTACGCGCCGTTCTCTCTTCTCTTCTCCTGCAGTCTTGGCACTGACGCGCCCTACACTGGCTTCCTTCATTATGGGGGATGCATTGACATGCGTGCATCTTACCTGATCCCTCCCCCTCTCCCCTCTCCCCTCTCCCCTGTTCCCCCCTTCCCCCTTTCCCCCTCAGTGCTCCCCTCTTATCTTACGCGCGTTCTCTCTCTCTCTATCCTGCAGTCTGGATGACGCCCGCTAGCCGTAGGCTTCTTTCATGGGATGCCGATGACATCGTTCATCTACCTTGTCTCGGCCTCTCCCCTCTCCTGCCTGCTCCCGCTGTCTCCCCCTCTCCCCCGTGTTCTCCCCCTTTTTCTATCTTTACGCGGTCTTCTCATCTCTCTCTGCAGGTCTGGACTGACGCGGCTGAACGTGGTTCTTCATGGGAATGCATGAACATCGTATCGTACTCGCTCCCTCCCCCGTTGGTCGCCGGCTCTCCCCCTCTCCCCCCATCTCCCCCTCTCTACTCTTACGCGCGTTCTCTCTCTCTCTCTCGCAGGTCTGGACTGACGCGCTGCTCGTGTGGTCCTTCTTCCATTCGGGATGCTGAACTTTCTTCATCTAACCTGATCCCTCCCACTCTCCCCCTTCCCTCTGCCCCCTCTCTCGCCCTCGCTGCCTCTCTCTGTCTTACGCGCGGTCTCCTCTCTCTCTGTGCTGGCAGTCTGGACTGACGGGCCCGCCTAACGTGGCTTCCTTCATGGCGATGCGATGAACATCGTCTCTACCTGATCCTCCCCTTCTCCCCGTCCCCCTTCTTCCCTGCCCTCTCCCCTAGGTCTCCCCCTCTCTAGTCTACCGCGCGTCCTCTCTTCTCCTGCAGTCTGGATGACGCGCTGCACGTGGCTTCCTTCATTCGGGATCGCGATGGAATCGTCATCTTACTGATTCCCTGGCCGCCGCCTCTCCCCTTCTCCCCCTTCTATCTCTCTAGCGCGGGTGCGTGGTCTCTCTCTCTCTCCTGCGAGTCATGTGACTGACGCCGCTACCACGTGTGCGTTCCTTCATGGGGATGGCATAGCAACATCGTCAGTTACACGTCTTCCCCTCTCGCCCCTTCCTGCTCGGCCCTCTCCCGCCTGGACATCCCCTCTCCCCCTCTCTATCTTGTCGGCGCGTCGTCTCTCTCTCTTCTTTCCTGCAGTCTGGACTGACGACGCCTACCACGTGGCCTTCTGTGATGGGACTGGCGGTGAACATCGTGCCTCTACCTGATCCCTTGCCCCCGTTCTCCCTCCTCTCCTCCCTGCGTCTATGTTACGCGTCTCTGCTTCCTTCTCCTCTCCTGCAGTCTATCTGGACTGAAGGCCGCTGCGCACGTGGGGCTTCGCTTCATGGGGACTGCCGCCGGGATGCAACATCGTCATCTACCTGATCCCTCCCCGTGGCTCCCCCTTCCCCCTCTCCCTCCTCCCTCTCCCCCTCTTCCCCTCTCTCCCTCGGCTTCCCCCATCTCTTTCTTACGCGGTTCTCTTCTCTGGCCTGCAGTCTGGACTGAGCCGTACAGCGTGGCTCTCCTTCGATGGGATGCGGATGAAATCGTCATCTACTTTTATTCCTCCCCCCTGCGGTGCCCCCTCTCCCCTCTCCCCCTCCCCACTCTCCCCCTGCTTCCCCTCTTCCCCTCTCCCCTTCTCTATCTTACGCGCGTAGCTCTCTCTTCCGCAGTCTGGACTTGACGCCGCTGCAGCGTGGCCTTCCTTCATGGGAAGTGACCGGGAGAAGCGAGGGAAAGATGAGAAGGACAATGCGGAGATAAGAAAGCAATCAGTACAACATTCATACATGAAATCCTCTCACCCATATACTCCCCGTGACATCCCTTCCTTCGCCCTGATAGCACTCATCACCCCTCTCTATCTTAGACGGCGCGTCTACTACATCATCTACTCTGCAGAAATCTTAGGAACTGACGCCGTAACACTGGCTTCCTATTCAATGAGGATGCATCGAAAACAATCGTCATCTACCTGATCTTCCCCACATCATCCCCGTACTCCCACCTAGAGGACTCCCCCTATGGCTCCCTCATCTATCTTACAAGCGCTGATCTACTCCTTCTCATTCTCCATGGGCAAAGTCTGGACATGAACGACCGCATGACCATGTGGCTTAACTTCATGGGGATAGACGAGAGCCTGAAGCACTCGTCATCTACACTTGAATACCACTCCCCCATCCACTAACCTACTCCCCCTACGTTCTCCCGCCTAGCTCCCACCTAACGTTCGGGGATTATTCTTAAACGCGAGCGAATCCTCTCTCGTCCTCTACTCCATGGCAGGAGTTCTCGGACCTGAGCGCCAGACCTACACGTGGATAATCACTTCCATGGAAGTGCAAAATGAATCCATCATCATCGATACTTGATCAACACATTCCCGCCATCTTCTCCCAGCCTCCGACCATCTCCGCATCAGATGCCACCTACTCATCCCTCTCCCAGCCGTCATCCCCCTCTCCAACTTCTATCTTACGCAGACCAGTCTCTCTCTGCCTCTCTTCACTGACCAGTCGCCATAAGGCTGAACGCCGCTAACACGTGGCTTGCGACAATTCATGGATGCACATGAACATCAAGTCAGTACTACCTGAATCCCTCCCCCTAAAAGACAATCAAAAGAAGTTATAAACTCCCCATTAATCCACGTCCTCCCCCCTAACTTCCTCCAGTCAAAAATCTCGCCCCTACACTCCCCCCTCTCCAGCCTATCCGCCCCCTCTCTATACTTTAACGACGGCAGTCTACTCTCTCTCTCTGCAGTCCTGGAACTGACGTCCGCTAGCCAACGTGGCTTCCTTAAATGGGGAATGCGATGACGATCGACAATAACGGTCATCTACCCATGAAATCCACTCCCGCCTGAACTCCCGGCCTTCCCCTCATCCCTACCTATACTCCCACCTCTCAATATTTACGGCGCAGATACTCTCCTCATCTCTCACGCAGTTACATGCGGAACTAGACCGCCGACTGCGATGATGGCTTCCTTAAATGGGCATGCCGTAAATGCTGGACAATCGAACATCAGCTCCATCTACCTGATCCCTACCTCCTACTCCGCCCATACTTCCTCTCCACATCCTACTCACTACTTCACCCGATCGTCTATTAACTCTAAAGACGCAAACGTCGTCTCTCTTCTCGTTCCTGCAGGTCTGACTGGACGCGCGCTACACGTGGCCTGTCTTCATTGGCGATGCTAAGATGAACATCGTCAATTACTACCTGATCCCTCCCCTCTCCCCTCTCCCCTTGGCTCCCCTCTTCGCGCCCCTCGTGCCCGGCGCTCTCTATCTTACGCGCGTCTCTCTTCTTCTCCTGCAGTCTGGACTGGACGACCGCTGCCGTGGTTCTTCATGGATGCGATGAACGGATGTCATCTACCTGATCCCTCCGCCTCTCCGGGGCTCGCCCTCCGTTTCACCCTCTCTATCTTGACGGCGGTCTTCTCTCTTCCTGCAGTGCCTGACTGACGCCGCCGCTTACACGTGGCTTGCCGTTCATGGGAGCCATGATCATCGTCAATCTACCTGAGTCTCTCCCGCCTCTCCGCCCTCTCCCCTCGTCCCCCTCTCCGCGCCTTGTCGGCTCCCTCTCGTTATCTTTAGCGCGTCTCGTCTCTCCTCTCCTGCCGTCTTGGGTTTCGCATTTGAACGCGCTGCAGCGTGTTTCGTTTCGTTCAGTGGGCACATGCTGAACATCGTCATTACTTGATCCTTTCCCCTCTCCCCCTCTCCCCTCTCCCGCCTCTCCCCCCTCTCTCTTCTGATCCGCGCGTCTCTCTCTTCTCCTGCGTGTCTGCGACTGACGCCGCTACAAAGTGGCTTCCTTATGGGATTGCGATGAACATCGTCATCTACTGGATCTTCTCCCTTCTCCCCTTCTTCCCCGCCCCTGGCCTTCCCCGCTCTCTGTGCTCCCCTCTCTTCTTTACGCGCCTGTCCGTCTCTCTCTCTCCTGCAGTCTGGACGCCCACTGACGCCGCTTGCACGTGTGCTTCTTTCATGGGCATGCCATGAAGCATCGTATCTACCTGATCCCTCCCCTTTCCCCTCTCCCCTCGGCTTCCCCCTGCTCTATTACGCGCGTCTCTCTCTTCTCTTCCTGCAGTCTCGACTGACGCCGCTGCACGTGGGCTTCTTTCATGGGATGCCGTGAACTCTGTCATCTACCTGGAATCCCCCCCTCTCCCCCCATCCTCCCCTCTCCCCCTCTCCCCCTACTCGCCGCCTCTCTATCTTGTACGCGCCGCTCTCTTCTCTCTCCTGCAGTCTGGACTGACGCGCCGTGCATGTGGCGTTCCTTCATGGGGATGCATGAATCGTCATGTAACCTGATCCTCCCCTCTCCCTCTCTCCTCTCCTTCTCCCTCTCTATCTTACGCGCGTCTCTCTTCTTCTCCTGCAGTCTGGAACTGACGCGCGTGGCACGGTGGTTTCCTTCAGGGATGCGGATGAACATCGCGTATCTTACCTGATACCTCCCCCTCTCCCCCTTCCCCTCTCTCCCCTCTCCCCTGTCCCCTTCTCTATATTACGCGGCGTCTTCTCTCTCTCTCCTGCGCGCTGGTACTGAACGTCGCGCTGGCATGTGGCTTCCTTAGATGGGATGCATGAAACATCTGTCACTCTACCTGATCCTCCCCCTGCTCGCCCCTACTCCCGCTCTCCCCCTCTGTATCTACGGCGTTCTCTCTCTTCTCCTGCAGTCTGGACTGACGCCGGTGGCTTGCACGTGCTTGCCTTCAATGAGATGCGGATGAACCATCGTCATGTACCTGGATGCCTCTCCCTCTCGTGCCCCCTTGTTCTCCTGGTCTCCCGTCGTGCTATCTTTACAGCGCGGGTTCTTCTCTGCTCTTCCATGCGTCTGGACTGACGCGCGCTGCCCGTGGCTTCCTTCACTGGGATGCGGGATGAACTGCGTCTCTACCTGATCCCTCCCCCTTCTCCCCCTTTCCCCCCTCTCCCCCTCTCCCCCTCTCCCTATCGTTGACGCGCCGGTCTCTCTCTCTTCTCTGCCAGTCTGGGCATGAGCGCCGCCTAGCACTTTGGCTCCTTCATGGGATGCGTGAACCTGTTGATTACCTGCATCTCTCCCCTCTCCCTCTCCCCCTCTCCGCCTCTCCCGCCTCTCTAGTCTTAGCGCGTCTGCTCTCTCTACGCTGCGTCTGGATGCGCCCTGCTACACGTGGCTTTCCTTCATGGGATGCTGATGAACTTCGTCTTACCTGGATCCTCCTCTCCCCCTCTCCGCCTTTGTCCCCCTCTCCCCTCTCTCCCCTCCCGCCTCCCCCTCTCTATTTCGCGTCTTCTCTCTTCTCTCTCCTGCCCACCAGTGTCTGGGACTGATCGCCGCTGCACGTGGCTTCTTACATGCGGATGCGTATAGCATGTCAGTCTACCTGATCCTCCGCCGTCGTTCCCTTGGTCGCTCTCCTCGCCCTTTTGTGCTCCCCTCTCACTCCCTCTCCCTCTTCTATCTTCGCGCGTCTCTCTCTCTCTTCCTGCAGTCCTGCGACTGACGCCGCTACACGTGGCTTCTTCATGGGATGCTCATGAAACATCGTATTACCTGTCCATCCCCTTCTCCCCCTCTCCCCTCTCTATCTTACGCGCGTCTCTCTCTCTCCTGCAGTCTGGACTGACGCCGCTGCACGTGGCTTCCTTCATGGGATGCATGAACATCGTCATCTACCTGATCCAGCGCGGCAGCTCCCCGGACACGCCGACAATGCGCGGCGAGACGGCACTCCACCTGGCGGCGCGCGCCAACCAGACCGACATCATACGCATCCTGCTGCGCAACGGCGCCAACGTGGACGCGCGAGCGAGGGTAGGTGGCGCTGCGAGTCGTGAGTGCGTGCGAGGGTAGGTGGCGCTGCGAGTCGTGAGTGTGCGCGCGAGGGTAGGTGGCGCTGCAAGTCGTGAGTGTGCGCGCGAGGGTAGGTGGCGTTGCGAGTCGTGAGTGCATGCGCGAGGGTAGGTGGCGTTGCGAGTCGTGAGTGTGTGCGCGAGGGTAGGTGGCGTTGCGAGTCGTGAGTGTGTGTGCGAGGGTAGGTGGCGTTGCGAGTCGTGAGTGCATGCGCGAGGGTAGGTGGCGTTGCGAGTCGTGAGTGTGTGCGCGAGGGT
>NW_014578916.1:8018-11314 GCF_000485595.1 Priapulus caudatus
GCTAGAATTCATCCCGACCACCACTCCCCCATTA
Organism: Priapulus caudatus; assembly: GCF_000485595.1. Lineage (NCBI taxonomy): Eukaryota > Metazoa > Priapulida > Priapulimorpha > Priapulimorphida > Priapulidae > Priapulus > Priapulus caudatus. Next base: position 8,053 of record NW_014578916.1, read on the forward strand.
TTCCCTTCAGTCCTACCGCCGCCCTCCCCTCCCCCCCCTAGTGAATGGGTTTATACCTATGACGCACCCTGGCCGGCTACAACGTTGACGCATGCGTGCGTGTGTGTGTGCGTGCGTTCTTGCGTGTGTGTGTGTGCGTGCGTGCGTGCGTGCGTGTGTGCGTGCGTGCGTTATTGCGTGTGTGTGTGTGCGTGCGTGCGTGCGTGCGTGCGTCCTTGCGTGTGTGTGTGTGTGCGTGTGTGCGTGCATGCGTGCGTCTGTGCGTGCGTGCGTGCGTGCGTGCGCGAAGCATCATTGACCGGTGACTCAGCCTACTGCTGTTACTCCTGATGCTGTTACTGCTGCTGCTGTTACTCCTGATGCTGTTACTGCTGCTGCTGTTACTGCTGCTGCTGTTACTGCTGCTGATGCTGATGCTACAGATTCTTTCATGATATTGATTTTTCTCTCGCAGTGGTGACTCATTCACTCACTCACTCAGCCCCACAGGTGCTGTTACTACTGCTGCTGTTGCTGCCACTGCTGCTGTTGCTGTTGCTGTTACTGCTGTTGCTGTTGCGGCTACTGCTACTATATGTACTAATATGAATATATATGATTTATATGAACTGTAAATATAAATTTGCCAATCATACCTAGTTTACACTTAGTTTGCTGTGTTGAACACTGATTTACATATTATTGTTAATAATAATAATAATAATATTATTATTAATATTATCATTATTATTATCATTATTATTATTATTATTATTGCTATTGCTATTACTACAATTATTATTAGTACTATTATATCCACGGTCCACCACACCTTCTTCCCCCACCCCTCCCCCTTCTGCGCGCGACCTCCCCCCTCTGCGCGCGCACGCACTGACCCCCGCCCATGCTCTCTTGTTTGCAGGAGAACCAGACGCCGCTGCACATCGCCGCGCGCCTCGGCAACGTCGACATCGTTATGCTGCTGCTGCAGCACGGGGCGTCGCCGGATGCGACCACCAACGACCTCTACACCGCCCTTCACATCGCCGCCAAGGAAGGTCAGGAGGAGGTCGCCAACGTGCTGCTGGACCACGGCGCCACCATCGACCTGACGACGAAGGTAAGCGCGCTCGCTTGTTTTCGCGCCAGCGTACAACACAGTCGTACATCACAATATCTTACGGGCGTAACATTGCAATGCCACATCGAATAACACAACATTGCAACACTACATCTAACGGCGTAACATTGCAATGCCACACATGGCAATGTTACGTCGTTCGATGCCGAGCGAGATGTCATGCCGTGGCATCACGCGGCGCGTCGTAGAAGTGTTATATGTTACGCCGTAAGATGTAGCGTTGCAATGTTATGTTATTCGATGTGGCATTGCAATGTTACGCCGTTAGATGTAGTGTTGCAATGTTACGTTATTCGATGTGGCATTGCAATGTTACACCTTGAGATGTAGTGTTGCAATGTTATGTTATTCAAGACAATGTTACGCGGCGCGACGTAGTGCGGCAATGTTACGCGGCGCGACGTAGCGTGGCAATGTTACGCGGCGCGACGTAGCGTGGCAATGTTACGCGGCGTGATGTAGCATGGCAATGTTACGCGGCGTGATGTAGATGCTACATCTAACGACGTAACATTGCCATGCTACGTCGCGCCGCGTAACATTGCCATGCTACGTCGCACCGCGTAACATTGCCATGCTACGTCGTGCCGCGTAACATTGCCATGCTGCGTCGCGCCGCGTAACATTGCCATGCTACGTCGTGCCGCGTAACATTGCCATGCTACGTCGTGCCGCGTAACATTGCCATGCTACGTCTAACGACGTAACATTGCCATGCTACGTCGTGCCGCGTAACATTGCCACGCTACGTCTAACGACGTAACATTGCCATGCTACGTCGCGCCGCGTAACATTGCCACGCTACATCTTTAACGACGTCTCCTCTTCCTCTCTGCAGAAGGGCTTCACGCCGCTCCACCTGGCGGCCAAATACGGAAACATGAAGGTCGCGAAGCTGCTGATACAGCGCGACGCTCCGCTGGACGCGGAGGGCATGAACGGCGTCACGCCCCTACACGTAGCCGCCCACTACGATCACGTGAACGTCGCCCTGCTGCTGCTAGAGAGCGGTGCTTCACCACACTGCGCGGCCAAGGTACGCGGGGGGAGGAGGAGGGAGGGAGGGAGGAGGGAGGGAGGGGAGGAGGGAGGAGGTAGGAAGGAGGAGGAGGACGGCAGGGCTAGGCTGGAGGGAGCGGAATTAATGTCTCGATAAGTTACACCTCACTCCGTCCCCCTTACCTTGGATACGACTGCAGCGCCCCCTGCGTCTCTCCCCCCCTACTGACCGTGGCGCCCCCTGTGTCTCTCCCCCTACTAACCGTGGCGCCACCTGTCATTGCAGAATGGCTACACTCCGCTGCACATCTCCGCCAAGAAGAACCAGATGGACATCGCTACCACGCTGCTGGAGTTCGGCGCGAAGCCGAACGCGGAATCCAAGGCAGGCTTCACGCCGCTGCACCTGGCCTCGCAGGAGGGACACACCGACATGGTCACGCTGCTCATAGAGAACCACGCAGACGTAGACATCAAGGCCAAGGTCAGTGGTCGCCACGGCAACGGTCGCCGCGGCGTCGCAATCGCCGTCGCGTTTACGTTTTGATTGTCGTTCGCGGCTGAGGTCGGCAGACGTTGTTGTTGTTTGTTGTTGTTGTTGTTGTCTTATTGTTATTGTTGTTGTTGTTGTTGTTGTCTTATTGTTATTGTTGTTGTTGTTGTTGTTGTAATCACTGCTTCTTTCGTCAGAATTGTTGTTTGCAGCAGCTGCTGTCATGTGCGAAGCACACATGCACCTGTGTGCTCAGGACAATGTTCCCGTCGTCACGGCAACCGTCGCCACGGCAACCAACTAACTCTTTGTCTCCGCTTGCAGAACGGACTCACGCCCATGCACCTCTGCGCTCAGGAGGACCGCGTCAACGTGGCCACGATCCTGTTCCGCCACGACGCCGAGATCGACCCGTACACTAAAGCCGGCTACACGCCGCTGCACGTCGCCTGCCACTTTGGCCAGATCAACATGATTCGCTTCCTCATCCAGAACGGAGCATCCGTCGACGCAAAGACCGAGGTGAGAGGGAGGAAGGGAGGAGGAGGGCGGGAGGGAGGGGGAGGGAAAAGGGAAGAGGAGGGAGGGAGGGAGGGGGAGGGAAAAGGGAAGAGGAGGGAGGGAGGGAGGGGAAGGGGAGGTAGGAGGGA
>NW_014578916.1:12186-13433 GCF_000485595.1 Priapulus caudatus
ATCATCATCATCACCAGCACAAGTAGCAGCAATAGTAGCAGTAATATAGCAATATCATCATCATCATCATCATCATCATCACCAGCACAAGTAGCAGCAATAGTAGCAGTAATATAGCAATATCATCATCATCATCATCATCATCATCACCAGCACAAGTAGCAGCAATAGTAGCAGTAATATAGCAATATCATCATCATCATCATCATCATCATCACCAGCACAAGTAGCAGCAATAGTAGCAGTAATATAGCAATATCATCATCATCATTATCATCATCATCACCAGCACAAGTAGCAGCAACAGTAGCAGTAATATAGCAATATCATCATCATCATTATCATCATCATCACCAGCACAAGTAGCAGCAACAGTAGCAGTAATATAGCAATATCATCATCATCATTACAGTCATCATCATCATCATCATCATCATCATCATCATCATCATCACTGCCACCATCAGCAGCGGCAGCAGCAGCAGCAGCAGCAGCAGTAACACATATAACGGCATGGGTTTGGCTTGGTAATGCAGAAGGCAGAAAGGTTCGATATGATATGACTACTAGGCACTTAAATTTTAGGGTTAGGGTTTTTTTTTTTTAAGTGCCTAGTAGTCATATCCTAAGTGCCTAGTAGTCATATCATATCGCACCTATCTGCCGGGTGCCTCGGTAACACACGTATCTTGCATCTCGCTCGCACGCGGGGCGGTATTGCTTGCACGCACTCACCCTCACGCCTGCCTGTACACGTACGTGACCCCCACACGACCCCCACCGCCGCCGCCGCAGCACGTCGCTAACACCCCCACCTGGTGGCGAGAAACAGCAAACGGAGCACAGAACCCCCCCACCATGTCACCTATGCGACCCCAAGTTCACCCATGTGACCTTGACGTCAGCTGTGTGACCCAGAGGTCACATGCATGACCCCTCCCCCGAGGTCACACCCACGACCCAAGGTCACCAATGCGACCTTAAGGTCACTGGCACGACCCTGAGGTCACCGGTGTGACCCCGAGGTCACCTGCTTGACCCTAAGGTCACCTGCTTGACCCTAAGGTCACCGGCATGACCCTGGACTCGCGATATCGTCGCACACCCTGCCACGCAGTAGCACCGTAGTAAGCTTTTTGACCACGAGAGGGCGCTCACGGGGTTCTCCCATTAACTGCATGCCGTAATGGTGATGCTGCTGCTGCTGCTGCTGCTGGTGCTGCTGCTGCTGGTGCTGCTGCTGCTGG
>NW_014578916.1:15784-18408 GCF_000485595.1 Priapulus caudatus
ACAGCGGGGAAGCAACGTTAATTACTCTCTCTCTCTCTCTCTCTCTCTCTCTCTCTCTCTCTCTCTCTCTCTCTCTCTCTCTCTCTCTCTCTCTCTCTCTCTCTCTCTCTCTCTCTCTCTCTCTCTCTCTCTCTCTCTCTGTCTCTCTCTCTCTCTTTCTCTCTCTCTCTGTTTCTCTGTCTCTCTCGCTCCCGCTCTCTCTTCTCTCCTCTCTAGCTAACATTAAGAATTGTAGTTGCTTGTAGTTGCTTGTAGTTGCTTGTAGTTGCTTGTAGTTGCTTGTAGTTGCTTGGGTGAATGAAGCAGTAGTAACACAGCTGATGAGTGGGTTGTGCACACATCTCGCGAGATCTCGCGAGATCGCGAGGTGAGCGCACCTTCTCGTTAGCTCGTTACCAGCTTCTCTTACCTAGCGTCGAAATGGCTTCACTCATCAAGGTGTGCATCCCAAAGGTGTGCATCCCCAAGGGGTACATCCTAAAGGTGTGCATCTTAAAGGTGTGCATCCTAAAGATGTGCACCAACGGTGTGCATCCTAAAGCTGTGCATCCCAAAGGTGTGCATCCCGAAGGTGTGCATCCCGAATGTGTGCATCCCGAATGTGTGCATCCCAAAGGTGTACATCCTAAAGGTGTGCATCCCAAAGGTGTACATCCTAAAGGTGTGCATCCTAAAGGTGTGCATCCTAAAGATGTGCATCCCAACGGTGTGCATCCTAAAGATGTGCATCCCAACGGTGTGCATCCCAAAAGTGTGCATGTCGGCAATAGATGCCTTCTAACGTATCGCTTTGAGGGCTGCTCTTGTAATTCCGCTTTCGTCATTTTTTACGGGTTTTTTTTCGGCCCGGGATCGTTAAACGCATTCGAACACGAAATTTCTTCTCTCCGGTTTCTAAATCTGTATCGAGCAATTTTGTATTCATTTGATCTTTTTATTTTTCTCTGTCTCTCGCTCGCTCTCTCACTGTTTCTGCTTTTCTTCTTCTTCTTCTTTGTCGTCGTCGTCTTCTGAAAATCCTATCTCCGTGTCGCCTTTACCGTGCTGCCATCTGTTGGTTGGGCCAGGCGAGGACTATATCACCGAACCGTTGTTTGGCAAACCCATCCACGAGACGCACATCGAACTGCCATTTTTCGAAGGTCAAAAACCGCACGACGACGGTACGTTTTTGCTCCCGCAGGGGGCGCCGCGTGCCTGTGTTGGGGGACCGGCGGGGATTGCGGGAGTCGGGCACCGCATGCCTGTGTTGGGGGACCGGCGGGGATTGTGGGAGTCAGTCAGGCGCGGTATGCGTGTGTTTGGGCGGGGAGGCGACAGGAGTTGTGTGTGTCGAGGTGCCATGTGTGTGTGTGGGGAATCGATGGGGATCGTTGGAGTCAGACGTCCTGTGTGTTGCGGGGGCGACGGGGATTTTGGGAGTCAGGGGAGAACAAACAATCTCAGGGCAGTGCTGATACAGCCAATACAGTAAACACGCGCGAACGAACGACCTCGTAGGCAGGGGGCGCCACCGAATCCCACGTGCGATGCGCGGAACCGGGAACATCTCGTACACAGTAATACAGTTTGCGGGGCCTCGCGCAATTCCTATTGGTCAACGGCGGTGCGGAGCGGGGGCGTGAAAAACTCCGCGGCAGCAGCGGATGCTAGCGCGAAGCCCTCGCGGCGGAGTATTGGTACTGATGCGGAGGCTGCATGCTGTCTCCTTCACTAGCAGACGAGATGCTGGGAGATGCGTCGTACCGCTACCTGACCTCGGAGGAGATGAAGGGACTGGGAGACGACTCCGTCATGCCACACAGGGACGAGATCCTAGAGGTAAGCCGCCAGCGCCACCTGTTGGCAGTAATGTATGAATAAATACATAATATATATGTAAAATATGTATATATATATATAATATACATATATATTGTGTCTATATATAAACAATATTTATATATGTATATATATATATATATATATATTACTGCAAATAATTATATACAAAACATGTGAAATATACAAATGAAATATACGTACAAAAAACATAACACAATGTATTAATAAAACAGTATAACATAACACTAGCCATCTAATCTATGTCATAGAGTCATATGTCACAAGCATATCTAATGTCAGGAGTGAGTTAAATGAAATTTGATTGCTTGTCTTAAAATCTCGAACGTACCTGCAATTAACGATGCTACAGGTAACCCCGCACACCTGTCGTTAACCGTCATCATTACACCTGCGCACACCTGTAATTAACCTAATTAACAGGTGATCCCGCGCGATCAGCGGCAGACGCGCGACTACCTGGAAGCGGCTCCCATCATCCGACCCGAGAAAGAACGCGAACACGACAACGTCGAACACGCCCGCCAGGAGGCGCCACCGGCCGGCGAGCAGCCGCTGGAGCAGCCGCTGGTGCGCGAGATCGAGAAGGAGATCATGCTGCAGAACATCATGAACGACACGGTAGGTGGCGCCAGCGCAGCTGGGAGTGGAGAGAGAGAGATAGAGAGAGAGCGAGGGCGAGAGATAGAGAGTGAGAGAGAGAGAGAGAACGAGAGAGAGAGAGAGAGAGAGAGAGAGGAGGGAGGGAGGAGAGAGAGAGAAGAAGAGAGAAGGAGAGAGAG
>NW_014578916.1:18921-21417 GCF_000485595.1 Priapulus caudatus
GAGAGAGAGAGACAGAGAGAGGAAGCAACAGGAAGAACGAGAGAGGGAGGTTGTAGTTGGCTGTAGTAGTGTGGCTGCGGGGGTCACACGCGATGCGACATGCAGTTCATGGTTTCCGACAGTGTATATATAATATACTACATGCCTCTATGTGTGTTTATCCTAGAGTCTAGTCGCTAAACCTCGCGAAACACTCGATTCACCTACAGCTACTATACACTATACTATACTATACTATACTATACTATACCGTACCGTACCGTACCGTACCGTACCGTACCGTACCGTACCATACCATACCATACCATACTATACTATTCGCTACTATACAGGGAAGTTATATCATCGTACTGTTTACACTCAATGTTTGTTCTTATGTGTATGTCTGTGTGTGTGTGTGTGTGTCTGTGTGTGTGTGTGTGTGCGTGCGTGCGTGTGTGTCGTGCGTGCGTGCGTGCGTGCGTGCGTGCGTGCGTGCGTGCGTGCGTGCGTGCGTGTGCATGCGTGTATCACGTGCTGTGAAGCCGTAGCGATGTAGTCACGATGTCTGTGTATATTTTAGGTGTTATGCTTGTATATTTTATGTGTTATTGTTGTATATTTTGTGTTATTGTTGTATATTTTATGTGTTATTGTTGTATATTTTATGTGTTATTGTTGTATATTTTGTGTGTTATTATTGCGTATGTTGTGGCGCCCGTGTATATATACAGCCGTGACAGAACACACACAAAATACAACATAGTGTAATTAATTATTCATGCATACCTCCCCTGGATCTGTCTATGATACACATACATAATTTTTCATATTAAACGTACAAACAAATATATTATTAGGCATATATAGTCTAGACATACATTTTAAACATATATTGACTGTTGACATATATATTAAACGTATATAGACGTATATATTAGACATATATAGATATGTATATTAGACATATATGATCGTAGATGCGTATTTGGATATTGAATGTGTACATTCGTATATGTGTGCTAGGGTTGGTTCACTCCACGGCAGAATATGTGCTGGTCCTCTGTTACAGTCATCGTTGTTATTGATTATTGATTATTGATCGTTATCATTGATATTCCTCATGTGTTCCATCCACGACAACTAATATAATATACGAATTACTATAATAATAACGTAATAAAGATATGTTATAATAAAATAAGATTTAGTATATTAATAGCATAATATGGGGTAAAGTATAATATGGTATAGTAGCGCTACGGTATCGCTCCGTTGCCGTGACGATGACATCGATCGAGGGATGGCGCGAAAATCGAGTTCGTTAGTGGAATTTGTCACGATTGCTCATCACGCCGAGAGTCAGATGGAGAGATGACAGGGAGGCTGAGGAGTCGGATGCGGCGCTAACGAGATGCTAGCTGCGGGTCAGACGGGAGCGCGCGCCGACCGAGATGGCTTCATCTAAAGGTCTTGGCTTCACCTCGTACGTTTCCGTGGCGATGCTGCGGCGGAGGCTGCTTGCTAGGAATGAAGGTTTCGATTAGTTAGGCTGCTTCACGAATGCTGAAAAAGACGGGTCACTCGATAACTGATCAACGGTTACCGATCAAGACTCGTACTGGAACAAGACTATTTACTGTCATTCACTGATCAACGGTCACTGAAGAAGACTGCTGGAACAAGACTATTTACTGTCATTCACTGATCAACGGTCACTGAAGAAGACTGCTGGAACAAGACTATTTACTGTCATTCACTGAGCAACAGTTACCGATCAACGGTCACTGATGAAGACTGCTGGAACAAGGCCATTTACTGTCATTCACTGAGCAACGATCACTGATCAATAGTCACTGAACGACAGTTACTGATCAACAGCCACAACTGCAGGCTTAGTCAGCATCTACTGGAAGATTAAAAGGAGAGAAAGTGTCTGGAATCGTGACCTAGTTGAATCTCGGAGCAGGAAGAGCAACAAGGAGATCGGAGACTCAGAGATGAAGGATATGAGAGATTCGGGGAGGGAGGGAGGGAGGCAGAGAAGGAAGGAGTGGTTGCTAGCGGAGGAGGATGAGGAGGAGGAGGAGGAGGAGGAGGAGGAGGAGGATGCGATGAGATATGGCGGCGGCGGCGCGGCGGGATGTGCGCAGCGGAAGCTGCAGATACCTTTCCTGCCTCGCCATGACGACTCACTGCGCAGGTGGTGCAGGACCCACATCAGGTAGGTGGCGCTGTGTGTAGGCTTATGTACGGTAGGTGGCGCTGTGTGCAGGAACCACGTCAGGTAGGTGGCGCTCTGTGCATATTCGTGTAAGGTAGGTGGCGCTGTATGTTGGCTTATGTATGGTAGGTTGCGCTGTGTGCAGACACGTTCAATAGATGGCGCTGTAACACCCATGAAATCACAGACAGACTTTTGTGAGCATCTTATTAGAATCTTAGTAGCAGCAAATGTCCAGTAGAGGGCGCTGAGTAACCGATGGGGATTGAGTGTTGCGTTAGTTAGCATAGATG
>NW_014578916.1:29854-31167 GCF_000485595.1 Priapulus caudatus
GATACAGGTAACCTTACCTGTCCGATACAGGTAACCTTACCTGTCCGATACAGGTAACCTTACCTGTCCGATACAGGTAACCTTACCTATCATACGTAGCCTTCCATACCTGTCCGCTACCCGGTTAGTTCAGGTGAGGTCACGCAACGGGCACAGGTAACTGTCATATGCTATTACCTGCCAGGTATGGCCAGGTGGGAGATAGCACTACCTGGCAGGTAACATAAGACACACCCCTCAGAGAACCGTGATCATTCGGGTTTCCGATCCGTGTGTTTTTCGCTCCGGGGGAAATCAGTCTGCGAGGTGTGTAGTTAGCCGAGCCGAGGCTGGCGCAGTTTGACTGCCTACCTGCCTGTCTACCTGGCCGCGATACGCCCACCTGAGAGGAACACTCATTAACTCACCTGTCCGCCGGATACGGCGTGGTCTCGAGGATAATTTACCTGTGATTAGGTTTTCCTGTGTCACATCTCGCTGATTAGGTTTACCTGTGCAACGGCCACTCTACTTATGACCTCACCTGTATCTGTGTTCTGACACTCTGTGCACGTGTGCGTAGGTAGTGCTCGTCGAAAGACACCGATCAGCTGAGAGCTTACAGCCTACAGATGCACAGTGATTGTCTGGGAGACAGTTGTCGTCTTGTGTGACAGTGCATGTCTTGTGTGACAGTTGTCGTCTTGCGTGACAGTTTCTTGTCGTGTGGAATAGTTGACATCTTGTGTGACAGTGCATGTCTTATGTGACAATTGTCGTCTTGCGTGACAGTTTCTTGTCGTGTGGAACAGTTGACATCTTGAACGACAGTCGTTATCTGAGGACGCAATTGTCATCTTACATGACATTTGTCGTCTTGAGTTATTGTAGTGGTCAGTTGTCGAGGGAAACAGTTTCTATCTGGAAATAACTGGTCAATTCCGGAGATTTGGAAGTAGTGTCGTGTGACCGTAGGAGGCTGAGCTTCTGCTGAGCTTGGAAGCTGCGTGCGTGCGTGCTGTGCGTGCTGTGCGTGCGCGCGGGAGGCTGAGGGAAGCCATGGTGGCTTCGGACACGCTGGAAGATGTGACTTGTGTGATAGTATACCGACATCTGCCCCTGGGTCGCATCAGTCGACGTAAGCTGTGTGTGAAACCAGTGGCACTACGGTGAGTATAGTAGGTGATAAATCACAGATAGTAGTAGTGGTGGTGGCGGTGGTGGTCATAAACGATAGGAAGTTGTAAAACCATTGGTGTGTGTGTGTGTGTGTGTGTGTGTGTGCGTGCGTGCGTGCGTACGTGCGTGCGTACGTGCGTGCGTGTGTGTATGTG
>NW_014578916.1:34480-34796 GCF_000485595.1 Priapulus caudatus
TTCGCCTCCTTCTCCTCCTCCTCCTCTTCGTCCCCGCCCCTCCCCCTCCCCCACGTGGCGTCGGCACACAAACAGGTTTGTGTCGGTGCTGTAACATGGTGATAGAATTTATACCCGTGCGTGCGTACACGGGCACGCAGCCAGCCAGCCAACCGCCGGCAGTGACAGAACAGTACCTCCCCCTCCTCCTTCTCCTTCTTCTGCTTCTCCTTCTCACCTGTAGATCTCGCTATCGCTACCTGTATTTGTGTGTACCTGTGTGTGTGTCTACCTGTTCGCGTATGTAGGAGTGCTCGTGTGTGTGTGTGTAGGGGGA
>NW_014578916.1:35478-42373 GCF_000485595.1 Priapulus caudatus
TCAGTTTATTCGCCTCCTTCTCCTCCCCCTCCTCCTCGTCCCCGCCCCTCCCCCTCCCCCACGTGGCGTGGGCACACAAACAGGTTTGTGTCGGTGCTGTAACATGGTGATAGAATTTATACCCGTGCGTGCGTACACGGCCACGCAGCCAGCCAGCCAACCGCCGGCAGTGACAGAACAGTACCTCCCCCTCCTCCTCCTCCTTCTCCTTCTCCTGCTTCTCCTTCTCACCTGTAGATCTCGCTATCGCTACCTGTATTTGTGTGTACCTGTGTGAGTGTCTACCTGTTCGCGTATGTAGGAGTGCTCGTGTGTGTGTGTGTAGGGGGAGAGAGTCGGCCGCCTGGGGTCGCTCATCACGCTCGCAAAACAAGAGAACGTCTGTGCGTGTGTGTGTGTTTTATGTTGGGCGGGAGCATGGGTGCGGTGTGCGTGTGATATCATGTGCGTACTCACCCTCACTTCACACCACTGACCCTATCTCTCCGACTGATCGACCCCCCTCCCCTCACCCACCTGTCTACCATCGCCATGATATACCTGGTGACGTAGACTGACGCGAACGTAGCAGCTGCGTAGTTGTGTGTGTGTGGACGTAGGAAGAGTGGCGACCGTCTAACCTCGGGAAGGACTGACGTCGGTACGTATAAATATTTTTCTTCGGTCAGAAGTAGTTCGTCGGGACGCCAAGAGGTGGCGCTGGTTGTCGCGGTCAGTGGGTGAGGTTACCTGTCGCAATCAACACCTGAGTGCCACACCTGTGGTCGCCAGGTGAGGAGGTCAAGAGGTCAGTGTCACGCGGACAGACATGGCCTACATGGTAAACCTAGAAAAATTGAGCGTCCATTTTTAGACTTTGATTTAGATTAGGTTAGATGTTGACGTATATCTAGATTAGATTTTAATCTTCAAGATTGTTTTCAAGACAAAACAAAACATCTTGGTCATTCGCGTGGCGACGACCCCGCCATGTGCCGCCCCCTGGTGGCACAACATCGCAAACAATGGCCCCATGTTGACCATACGGGCATTTGGTCGGCGTTTGCCTTTGATAAATATAATTTACAAAGGATATAATTTGAGATTAATCATATATAAGTTATAATAGAGAAAATAATATAAGGTTATAATTTATAAATGATGAAGGGGGAAATGAGCAGCAGAAAAATACGGGCGCGTGTTGGTATGCAGTCTGTGTTGTTGTGTACATTACTGGGGCAGGAGGATGAGTGGGGGTGTGTTGTTATGATCAATAGCATGGCTGGCTGGAGGGATGGGTGCTATTCTATTTGGTTGTTTAACAGGGGATTGGGGATGGGTGGTATTATGTTTGTGTGTGTGTTGCGCTGTGTGTGTGTGTTGTGGTGTGTGTGTGTGTGTGTCTGTGCCTGCTGTGTTGTTGCTGTGTGTGTGTGTGTGTGTTGTGGTGCCTGTCTGTGTGGTACCCGGGAGAGCTAGAGATTGCGTCTGCTGTCAATGGGGTGCGGCAGGGGAGGGGAGATATTAGGGGTGAAGATATGTTGGCATGTAACTGTAAACAGCGGTGTTGGCTGTCTGTGAAGTTAGCAGATGAGAGCAGAGAGAGATGAGAGAGGGTCGAAACGATGAGCGAGAGGAGAGACGAGAGAACGCTCGTCTGAGGAGCTCCCCTAGAACCTGGGCACAGGACGATTCGGAATGATCTCGGGACTAAGATTGGCCAGGAGCGGCAGAGGCGAGTGACGAGATTGACGGAGAGAGAGGACGTACGGGAGCAAGGTGAGATAGAGGGGTTCTATGGAGTGTATAGAGTTAGATCCGGGAGAGGCGAGACGAGAGAGAGAGAAAGAGACGATGACCTCCGAGGGGAGTAGAGATCCAGCAGACAGACCAAGACAGACCAGACAGACAGACAGAGCAGGACCAGACAGACAGACAGACAGACAGCAAGACAGACAGGACAGACAGACCAGACAGACAGACAGACAGATCAAGACAGACAGACAGCACAGAGAGAGAGACGTATGAGAGAGAGATAGAGAGAGGATCCTGAAGTCAAATTATTTGGGGAGAGACAGTTCCTCCCGGGGGGGGCTGCCCGTTGTATGTCCGTCCCGTAGTGTTGGGGCCTTCACGAATAGAGACTAGTGAGTAGAGAGACAGAGAGCGCAGCCGCGCGCGGGATGGAGATAGGGATGATGAGTCAGAGACGACGAGAGAGAGAAGCACGAGGCAGAGAGAGAGAGGATAGAAATGAGAAGAGCATAGCAGAGAGAGAAAGACAGCTACACGGAAGGGCGGTGGAAGGACAGGGGAGAGAGAAGAACGCTAAAAGAGCAGCAGAGAACCCCGCTAAAGGAGAGAGAGCAGGAAGGAGACGATCGAGAGAGAGACGCAGACTAGAGAGATCGAGAGAGAGAGAAACGCGTTTTAGAGCAGCAGAGCGAGAGGAGGCAGAGATTTGATGGCACGAGAGACTGAGCAGGAGTGAGAGGAGAGGAAAGATAGAGAGAGAGAGAACGCCTTAGAGAGAGAGAGATGCCAGACTCGCGAGAGCCCAGCGGCCGAGGACTACCGACGGGTAGGGCTGAGAGAGAGAATGAGCACCGAGAGAGCTGATCGCGAGGAGCGGGTCTCCCATTACCCCGTTCTCAGCTCGCATCCTTCACGCCCAACGATTTTTGTTCACGTTCTCTCAATCATACCGCTCCCGTGTATCACGGCCCAGCTTCCTCGTTCCGCTGCGATCGAATCGTGTGCTCGTTCGCTCGCACATCACTTCCTCTCGCTCTCGATGTGTTTTGTACCGACGGTGACTCGATCCGAGAGCCTGCGGGCATGCTATCGCAGCTCCTGATGACGCGAGAGAGACGAGAATCGATTCGAGCATGAGAGCACGACGATGAGAGAGATTGAGAGGATGGAGACGAGAGAGACCGAGAGAGACGAAGAGAGATGAGAGAGACGAGAGACGAGAGAGAGAGAGCAGGATGAGAGAGGATGCCGATGCGAAGATGCGGCGAGATGGGGAGAGAGAGAGGAGAAGGAGAGAGAAAGAGGAGACGAGGGAGAAGAGAGAGAGAGAGGTCGAGAGGAGAGAGAAGAGAGAGCAGTGAGATGAGAGAGAGAGAGAGAGATAGAGAGAGCGAGACCACGTTAAAAGCGTTGGGGCGCGGGTGCTGTGTGTTTGTGTTATGCCTGCTCTTTCGCTGTCAGGTGCCTAACATATGACACCATGGTTTACATGTGGGAAGAGCCAGTAGACTGTGCACCAGCTAGTTACACAACACAGATAGAGAACATATAGACTGTCACCAGCTTAGTACCACACGCATAGAGGAACATAGAGACTGGCACCAGAACAGTCAGCAACATAGTTTACTCAGGGATATAGACTGACATTCAGCTAATACGACCTAAGATTATCTGCTGGATGCCGATTTACTTGACTGACACGCAGCTAATTACACGCCAAGTAAACCATGGGATGGAAATACATAGCACTGGCAACGCTGATGATAAAACCTGCGTTTACCGACAGGTGATGGAGATATAGACTGGACGCTGGACATTAAACACCTCGTATTACCCGATGGATGGAGATGATAGACTGGCAACCAGCGCAAAGCACGCCTGATTTACTACGGCGAAGTCTACACGTAGACTGGTACCAGAGGGATTCTGACCTAGTTTACTTAGTATAGACTGCTGCCACGTGCTTAATGTGTCATTATTGTAGTCATCTTAATTATTATTATTATTATTATTATTATTACTTATATTATTATTATTTCCAAAGTGTGATCACGGCATTAGCCGGTGGCTTACTGGGTTGACCGTGTCCAACCTCCGGACATAGGATTCAATCCAGAATTTTTCGGGAGAATGTGTGCTGTTCAGTAGTGCGATTTTTCTGCACTTCTTGGGGCAGTGTGTTGGCCAGTGGTTCCTTAAGGTCTTCTCCAAAACCATTCTTTAGAGAGCCAAGGGCGGAACCTAGCCGGCCGATACGTACGGGCGGTCTCTGACATCTCTCTCTGTCACACACACACACACACTCGTCTCTCTTCTCTCTCTCTCTCTCTCTCTTCTCTCTCTCTCTCGTCTTCTCTCTCTTCTGCTCTCTCTCTTCTCTCTCTCTCTCTCTCTTCTCTTCATCTCTCCTCTCTGCTCCGTCTCTCTCTCTCTCCTCTGCTCTCTCTCTCCTCTCTCTGCTCTCTCTCCTCTCATCTCTCTCTCTCTCTCGCCTCTCTCTCTCTCTCTCTCTCTCTACTCGTTCTTCTCTCTCTCTCTCTCTCTCTCTCTCGCGCTCTCTCTCTTCTCTCTCTCTCTCTCTCTCTCTCTGCTCGCTCTCTTCTCTCTTCTCTTTCTCTTCTTCTCTCTCTCTTGTCTCTCTCTCTTTTCTCTCTCTCTCCCTCTCTTCTGGCTCTTCTCTCGCTCTCTCTCCTCTCTTCTCTCTCTTTCCCGCCCTCTGGCCCGTTTCCTCTTTATATTCGGTATGTTAAATTGAGAAAACAGACCGATGGTGTTGTGTATACCGTTGTCTGTTTAGTTTGCTTTGCTGTTGTTATTGTTATATATAAAATTATTCTGCTGTGGAGTGTACCGATAGCTAGCCTACACAGACTAAACACACTCTTACTCTATGGACCGCACCCCACACAACACACACACACACACAACACACACACACACGCCACGCACGCATGGGAACGCACGCACACATGCGTGCAGACGCGAACAGTCGAGTAAGACATATAGGAGAGCACTGATGTATGCAACACCGGGGGGGCGGGGGGGCATCGCTGGGGAGAAGTACGACCGCTATTGATGTAGGTGTATGTGCGTAGCTTGGTGCAGTGCATGTGCGTTGCCGTGCTGTGCGTGCGACCTCGCCGCGTCGGCTGTGCGTGCGTGCGCCGGTTGCCTTCGGGGTCGGAACAGCACTAGTCGTGACTCTACCTGCTACATCGTTATAAGCTACTGAATTTACACGTCGTTAGGCGTAGCCCGTAACTTCGTTAGTAACCCACCTGCAATCAACATGCAGGTGAAGCAATCAACAGGTAAACTACTTATATATGATGCCGCCGCTATATAGCAGATTAACCGCATGTGCCGCAGGTAGCGTGTGCTAGCGGGCGTATGTGTTGCCCTGTCGTCTGCCTAGCGTAGCTGTAGTGTTGCTAGTAGTTACGTCGATTCGCCGCGGCTGCGCACGCGCATCGCGCTCCTATTTATCGCGTAGCTTCGTTCCACATTCGCGTCCCCCCGGAGCCTACCCAGCCTTTCGCCGTGCTGTGCTAACTAACGCTTGAATTGTTTTTCTCTTCCCTCTTGCCGACCACAGAAAACTGAAGTTCAAGACGTAAGTGATTCATTATATCAGCGTCTGCATGAGCTGTTGTAACCGATGCCCTGTCCACGACTGACGTCCGCCGCGCGGACTGTTCCTTGTGTGTGTGATATCACCATGTGTGTGTGATATGTCACCATGTGTGTGTGATATCACCATGTGTGTGTGATATCACCATGTGTGTGTGATATGTCACCATGTGTGTGTGATATCACCATGTGTGTGTGATATCACCATGTGTGTGTGATATCACACCTGGTACGTGTGCGATATGCTTCCACCATGTGTGATGTGATATCACATTGTGGCATGTGTGAATATGTCCACCATGTCGTGTGCTGATCTATCACCCGTGTGTTGTGATATGTCACATGTGTGTTGTGATATGCACATGCCGAGCCCGTGAGTGATGTGATTATCACCCCGTGTGAATGTGATATCACCATGTGTGCTGGATTCACCATTTGTCGTGTGCGCTATTTCACCCCCATGTGGCTGTGTCGATATGCAACCATGTGGGTGTGATATTCACCGTGTGGTGTGATAAATCACCATGTGTGCTGCGATATGTTCACCATCGTGTCGTTGTGATATCCCATGTGTGTGTGATATGTCACATGTGTGTGTGTGTGATATCACCGTGCGGTTGTGTGTGTGACTATATGTCACCATCAGTGTGATGTGATATCACATGTGTGTGTTGATATGTCACAATGTGTGTGTGATATCACTATGTGTTATATCACCATGTGTGTGTGTGATATCACCATGTGTGTGTGATATCACCATGTGTGTGTGTGATTCGACTATGTGTTATATCACCGATGTGTCTGTTGTATCACCGGGAGTGCTCGGCCTGTGTGTGTGATAATCACTATGTGATTATAATCACCATGTGCGATGTGTGTGGCATTATCACCATTGTGTGTGATCATCACCAATGTGGCGGACCTAGCGTGTGTGTTGGATATCACTATGTTGTTATATCTACCATGTGTGGGTGTGATATCACCATGTGTGTGTGTCGTGTGATATCCTATGTGGTTATATCACTCATGTGTGGCTGTGATCATCAGCCATGTGCTGTGTGATATCACCGTGGGTCTGGTGGGTGTGATTTATTCACCATGCGTGGCTGTGCATATTCACACNATATAGACTGGAACCTGACATAACACCTAGTTTACCCCATGGATGGAGATATAGACTGGAACCAGCAAACACGCCTGATTTACTCGCGAATGGACATGTAGACTGGTACCAGGGATTCGACCTAGTTTACCTATATAGACTGCTACCACGTGTAATGTGTCATTATTGTTGTCATCTTATTATTATTATTATTATTATTATTATTATTATTATTATTATTATAGTCATATTATTATTATTGTATATCATTATTGTTAGTCATATGGTGGTTTGGTTTCCATGGTTACGCATGGTGGTATAACCTTGTAAGTAGGATATACCGTAGCTGTGCCGTAACTAGGGGAACGTACGGGTCTCTCTGTCATTCTCTCTGTCACACACACACTCTCTCTCTCTCTCTCTCTCTCT
>NW_014578916.1:42510-44424 GCF_000485595.1 Priapulus caudatus
AAGTACAGTAGGCATAACTATCTCGACCATAGCTACGTATATATCTATATATCTATATATATATATATATATTATGTATACACACTGATACTATCCGCTCGACCTTGAAGGTGGGTGGGAGGCTCATGTCTCAATACGACGTGTATGATCAATAGTCAATAATCAATCGCCACGAATCAATATAAACACGATTGACCTTCATTGTTTTTTTACCGCAATTTTATGTCGCCGCGAAAAAATCGTTAATTTTTTTTGAATTTCGCGCCATTTTTTTCTCTTTGGGTGTCTTCCCCGCAATTGTGTTTTACATAACACAGTTTTTTATATTAATTTAATTATTATTTGATAATTATGTTTGTCTTTCCCGCAATCGTGATTTCATTGTTTAGCATGTTGTGGGTCCCACCCTCTCCTCTCCCCACCGCTTGTTTTCCTCCCCCTTCCCCGCACACCCAATACCCGTCTTTTTCTGCGTCGTCTGCTAATTTTGCTGCCGTGTGTTTCGCTGACCAGGCGCCTGTACCCGATCAACGAACTCCATCACCAAGATTACAGCTCGCAGCTCTATGACGCGATGCACATCAGGTGGGGTACATGTCGACTACTAAAACACAAGAGCGCCTCTCGCTCGGCCACTAATAAACGCATGTCGTGTGGTTCAAGGTCACGGGGTTGACCTTCTTCTCGTAGCCTAGGGAGTATGAGATTTGGAAATTTTATTTAACAAAATAATGGGGCGAAACAACTTAGCGCTTGTGACTAAATGCTAGGGACTAAACACTCACTGGGGACTAACCCTAGTGACTAAACACTAGATCATGTGATTCACACACACACACACGTCACGCAACACTGCTGCCCTCTGTCGGGGGCGCCTGTCACTAATAGGAATGCATCTCTTAGCGCGTTCGTTTCAGGAAGTGCTCTCTTCCTATCTCTTCCTGTTTTAGATGAAAAAATGTTCTGAAAAACTTTATTGATTTTATTTCTCACGCTCTCGCTTATTTTTTTGGTTTTGTTCGATTTTTGCTCTTTGATTCAGTTCTCTTCGATTGTTATCTTCTTGCTTGGAAACTTAGCTGTGGTCGATGTTGTTGTTGTTGTTGTTGTAGTTGTTGTAGTTGTTGTTGTTGTTATTATTATTATTGTTATTTATGATGATGATGATGATGATGATGATGATGATGATGTTGTTGGTATTGGTATTATTGTTCTTGTGTAGAGAATAGAAGCGGTTTTATATTGCGATATATATTTAATTTTTAATATTACGACATTGCATCGAATGTCACATGCGAATGAAAATGAGATTCCCCACCAGGGGGCAGGTAACGCGCCCGCCCCGTTCCTTCCCTGATTTTTTTTCAGCTGTCGTCTGCCAGGAATACGTCACTATGACGTCATTGGCGCGAGTGTCGCGAACGACCGCCGCAATTTGTCTCTTGTTTATAATTATTACGGCTTCCGTAGAGAGTGTCACCGAAAGTTACGTTTCTGCCGCGCTAGATGGCAGCACTTGTGTAGTTCTCTGAATCATTGATTTCGCACATCGCGAATCTGCGTCTGTTTCCCTCTCTTCCTCTTCCCCACCCCTCCTCCCTCCACCTTCCTCTTCCCCACTCCTCCTCCCTCCACCTTCTCCTTCACCACCCCTCCTCCCTCCACCTTTCTCTTCACCACCCTCCTCCCTCCACCTTCCTCTTGCCTACCCTCCTCCCTCAACCTTCCTCTTCCCCACCCCTCCTACGTCCATCTTCCTCTTCCCCACCCTCCTCCCTCCACCTTCCTCTTCCCCACCCTCCTCCCTCCACCTTCCTCTTGCCTACCCTCTTCCCCCCACCTTCCTCTTCCCCACCCTCCTCCCTCCACCTTCCTCTTGCCTACCCTCTTCCCCCCACCTTCCTCTTCCCCACC
>NW_014578916.1:45727-50869 GCF_000485595.1 Priapulus caudatus
TTTCGCGCCCCCGCATGCGGGTTAGAGAATCCGTGTGTGTGTGTGTGTGTGTGTGTGTGTGTGTGTGTGTGTGCGTGTGCGTGTGCGTGTGCGTGTGTGTGTGTGTGTGTGTATGTGTTACGTGGATCCTGATTATTGCTGTATTAGGAACTTTGTGGAAAGGTAGGACGCCGCTATTAAAGCGCGTGCGTGCGTGCGTGCGCGTGCGTGCGTGCGTGCGCGCGCGTGCGTGCGTGCGTGCGTGCGTGCACTGTGTAACTATTTCCTATTTTTCCTTTTGCTTGCCGTATATCCAGGCGAGAGTAAGTCTTGATTTTTCGTTCGTTGCGTGTCGTAGTAGAGCATGCGTGCGTGCGTGCGTGCGTGCGTGCGTACGTGCGTGCGTGCGTTACTCAGTAGTAGTAGGTAGAGCTGTTAGGTGTTGCCAGGTTTGGCTTCCTGTTGCGTTGCCATGGTGATGGGTTGTTGGGCTATGCGTTGGCAGCGCCACCGTACTGGCGACATTTCCTATACAGTTTATCTCAACTCTCTCTCTGTTTTTCTGCACTGCACATGTAACCTATCGTTCCCTCCCATCTCTCTCGCTCTCTCACTTTCCCTCTATCATTCTCTCCCCTCCCTCCCCCTCTCCCTCTCCCTCTCTCCTCTCCCTCTCTCTCTCTCCTCCCCTTTCTATCCTTTTCTCCTCTCCCTTTCTCTCTTCTCCCCTCTCTATCCTTTTCTCTTCTCCCTCTCTCTCTCTCCCCTCGCTCGCTCTCTCACTCCCCCTCTCTCTTCCTTTCTCTCTCTCTCTCTCGCACTCCCCTCCTTCCCTCTCTCCTCTCTCTCTCTCTCCTCCCCTCTATCCTTTTCTCCTCTCCCTCTATCTCCCCCTCTCTCTCTCCTCTTCCCCTCTCTTTCTTCTCCCCCTCTCTCTCCCCTCTCGCCCTTTCTTTCTTCTCCCCCTCTCTCCCCTCTCGCCCTCTCTTTCTTCTCCCCCTTCTCTCTCCCCTCTCGCCCTCTCTTTCTTCTCCCCCCTCTCTCTCTCCTTTCGCCCTCTCTTTCTTCTCCCCCCCTCTCTCTCCCCTCTCCCCCTCTCTTTCTCCTCCCCCTCTCTCGCTCTCCTCTCCCTCTCTCTCTTTCTATTCCCTCTTATCAAGCTGTTGCTAGACACTGCGGTGATATAGACGTAGATTCTGTCTTGATCTCGATCTTCTCTTCTATCATCTATGTAGTCTGTGTGTTCTTGTAGCTACAGTACTAACGCACTACCTCCATACGCGAACGTTGCTCTCCCACAGCTATTGTCACTCATGTTATTCAAAATTTCGAAACGCATGACGTAATATGTGCGTTTGTGCGCGTGGCGCCATCTGTAGGCGAGTTTCTTTTCAATTTTTCTCGTCACCGGCGACGAATAATAAATGATTGAAACGTGACGTCACGCTGCCGACAGACGGTGCATCGTCTGGTGGCGCCGTTCGCGCCGACGGCACGGTTGCCATGGCGACGCGGCGCCTGCCAGACCGCATCTGACAGCTTAATGGACGTGGCTTCCTGATTCCTCGCCGTACACGTCGGCAGCTAGCATCGCAGGGAAGCTGAAATGAAAAGAAGAGCGAAAAGCTGCGCGAAGTAAAGAAAACAAAAGAAAGCCGTGAATAGAAACCCGCCATTAACGATTTATGCTTCGGCGAAATTATTTAAGTCATCAATGGAAATTCTGTCTTTCATTGTGTAATTGGTTAATGACTTAATTGCTTAATTGCTTAATTTCTTAATTGGTCTACACGCCACCGGAGAGTGAATTGCTGACATAACACCACCCCATGATGTGTAAAGCCAGCGCGGAGTTTTGACTGGAAGGTGCTGCCCTCTAGCGATTATTGATCGGGCCGGTCGCCGCGGTGAAAATGCTCGTGGATTTTCAGTTTGTGATTGAGTGATCGCTGGAATGGCGGCTAAATAGGATGTGTTCTCTCGATCTACTCTCCTTTCTATAATTCGCGGCTCTCGTCGTCCTCTTTCTCTCTTCTATTCCTCTCTCGTTCTCCGTCTCGTAGGTCTCTCTACTCTCCGGTCTCTCTTCTCCTCTCACATCTCGCTATCTCTCCTCACTCTCTCTTCTCTCTCTTCTCTCTCGCCGGTCTGCTCTCAATCTCTCTCGATCCGCCGTGCTGCTCGTCCCTCTCCCTTCTTCTGTCTTCTGCCCGCGTTCGCCTCCCCCGCCGCCGTCGTCTCTCCAGCTCGACCGTTCCTTCATCCCCCCCTTGTGTCTCTTCCTCTCTCTCTCTCTGCTCGTCTCTCTCTCGCCCTGTCCTCCAGTCGTCGCTCTCTCCCACACTCTCTCCCCCTGTACCTCCCTCTCGCCGACTCTCGCCCCCGTCTCCCGCTCTCTCCCGTTCTCCCCCTGCTCCCCGTCTCGCCCTGCTCCCCCTCTCCCCTCCTCGTCCCTCGTGTCCCGCCCGCTCTCCCCTCCCCCGCCTCGCTCCGCTGTACCCCCCTCTCCAAGCCCGTCTCCGTCTCTCGCGTCATCCTCGCCTCTCCCCCTCTCCCCCGCCCCGCTGGCTGCGCTGCTGCTGCCGCCTGGATAGACGTGTAATTGAGCTTTAGATTGGACGGCAGTGGTTGGTTTGGACTGGTGCGTGATAGAGGCAGGTAGGGGTGCTACCGACCCCCGTCTTGGTGCTACCACTGGCAGCAAGAAGACAAGGCTGCAACCAGCTCACAGCGACACACGCCGCCATTGACTAAGTCATACCTGACCCGTATACCTATTATACCCTATACTACCTATACACTTATACTAGTATCAGGAGTAAGGATAACGTAATATTATCTTACTCCGGCTGGAGTATATAGTAGTAGTCATGCGGCGTGCTGTGCTGTAGCTGGTGCGGACTTGTTCTTGGCTGCCACTAGTGGGTGGCCTTATCGAGCACATTTCTACAGCAGGAGGGAGTGTGGTAGATAGGGGGTGGGAGGGAGGGGAGGGGAGGAGCCGGCGAAGTGTGTTTTTGGATGTGGGGGAAGGGGGAGGGCGTACACTGCCCCTGCACTGCTGTGGTTTGCTGTGGTGGAGTAAATGGTATACGGGGGACTAAGGTGTATTCGCTCGCAGTCTCTCTCTGTGTCACTTGCAGTCTCTCTGATCCGGTCTCTGCTCTCTCGTCCCTCTCCTGCCTTACTCTCTCCTAATCATCTCTCTCTCTCCCTCTCTGCTGTCGGCTCTCGCTCTCTCTCGGTCTCTGCTCGTCCCTCTCCTTCTCTTCTCACCCCACCCCCGGCCTCTAACGTGTTCTGCCCATCTTGCTCGTCGTGTCTATAGCTACAATCTATCCCACCCGACTGCGCAGCAAACCGCTCGTCCATCACCTGTCTACGAATGTCGATGCTGCTGTCGGCAGGTCGCCAGTCGATACAGGTCCCGTACTACACGGTATACTAACTTCTCCGCGACGCCGACAACCTCAGCCCCGCCCGCACAAATCCCGTAGCCGACACGATCTCCATGTCTGTGCCAAGCAAGCCCCGAATTATGAAACCGCCTCTAAGCTGGAAGACAAAAGGGCAGCTGAGGTCCAAAGGAGTTAGCTCGGGCCGCCAGTCACTGTGCGCCCCGAGGTGTTTGGCATAGACGATATAAAGTCTCCCAACGCGGCCACATACCGCAAGTCGAGTACCAATCGGCGCTCTTCTCGGATAAGCGATAGCATTATCAATGACCTACGGGTACAAGCGAAAAGATGCCTGCTCCTCCATACGATGCTCGTCTAGGTACTCGTGTCGATCCTCTAAAGGGCCTAGTAAATGAACGAATTTCCCTCCTGTTTATCTCGAAGTGCACCACTCGCTTCCCTATTATCCGCTAGCCCGTTCTCGTAAGATCGATGTTTGTCACTTGTCACGCGTTTGTGTAACCGCGGTCAAACGGTCCGGTCGTCTCGCTCGCCACCAGGAATTGAGAACAATATTCTACTGTCGTCCTCCACATTCGCTATCAGCGGACCGCTATTCGTGCTCTCCTCTCCCGTCTCTCTCTCTAAATTTTCACGCGTGCTCCTCGTCTTTCTCTCTCGTCTCTCGCCCTGCTCCCGCCGCAAGACGAACTCGCGCGTCGTCATTAATGTAACTCTTCTCCTCTGCGCTTCCCGTAGTAATCTGAGATCTTGCCCTACCATTACCGATTTCTCTCCTCTCGCCCGTTCCTGCTCCTCGCAGTACGTCTCCGTCATCTCTGTCTATCGTCGTCCTGGCCTCCCCGCTGCCCCGACCCTTTCCCGTCCCGAAAACAAAGCTGGCACTTCATACAGGTAAATATAATAAAGTACGGAGCGGGGGTCTCGAGGGCTATGACGCCCCTGGCCGTGCGTGCGATCGACGTCCTCTCCGTCACGCGGCGCCGGCGATCGTGGATCGGCTTCCAGTTCCGCAACTGCGGGGATTGGTGCCGAGCATTCTTGCATGCCCGCGACGTACGCCCTCTCGGGCCCCTAGGCAGATCTCTCCCCCCCCGGCTCGCTCGTTACATCCTCTCCGACGACATCCTCTCTCGTTCGTCTCCACTACCAGCAGCCGCTCCTCACTCACCTACTCACTCTGCGTCCTCCCTCTCTCTCGTCATCTCCTCTCTCTTCGCCTCTCTCATGCCCCGTCACATGTCCCACCACCTTCCATTCGTCTCTCCCTCGTCAGCGCGGTACTCTCTTCCGACTCGGCCCCTCATCTCCTCACCAACCGATTGACGACACTCACCGCCCTTCGTCTCTCTCTCTCTCTCATCGTCTCAGTCTGCGTCTCTCTCCGCTCTCGCTGGTTCTGATCTCTCTCCTCTCTGGCCCGCGCCCTCGTCCCTCGTCCATCTCACTATACACACACCGCTCCAGGTCTCTCTCCTCTTGCTTCTTTGTCTCTCGTGCCTCTCCCCCTTTCCCTTCTCTCTCTCACTCTCGCATCTTATCTGCCCGTGTGCCGTTGCGTGGCGTGTCCTTGCTGTGTGCGTAGTCGTGGCGCCGTGGGCAGGTGTGTGTAGCGGAAGGAAAAGAGACGGGGAAAATTAATAAGAATTAGTTCGATAATTTAAGGCGGCAGCGGCGGCCTGTTTGTTTTGCGCCGATACAAACATATGATCGTCTGTCGAACACGGAGAACACGAATCGCGCA
>NW_014578917.1:0-429 GCF_000485595.1 Priapulus caudatus
GTGTGTGTGTGTTGTCGTGTGTGTTGTGTGTGTGTGTGTGTGTGTGTGTGTGTGTGTGTGTTGTATTGTGCGTGCGTGCGTGTGCATGTGCGTGCGTGCGTGCGAGCGTGCACGTGTGCGTGTGTGTCTGGACCATAACCCAATTGAACTTGTGTGTAGAATCAAATTTTACTTCGGAAAAGCAGATCTAGCGGCGGCTCTAGTAACACGGATTTTCGAAAAATAATTGCTTTTCCGTGTATCACGGATTGTGCTCAGGATGTTTTCTCATGTTCATGTTCGAAGGATATTTGTTGATATTTGTTGAATATTGTTTGAATGAAGGATCGTCATTACTCTCTCTTCATCTCTTTCTCTCTTCCTTATTCTCTCTCTCTCTTTCTTACCTCTCTCTCTCTCTTCTTACCTCTCTCTCTCTCTCTCTCTCTC
>NW_014578917.1:4145-5779 GCF_000485595.1 Priapulus caudatus
TGTGGAGTATGATATAGGCCAGCGTTCGCTGCGTGATTGGCACGCCGTGACACCTGCTCTCAACCGTTGTATACACTCTCTAAACTCACTCGTCATGTGTGGTTCTCCTCCTTACACGCACGGCTTCATGCTTCTATTCCCTCTCTCTCTGCTCTCCTCTCTCTCTCTCCTCTCTCTCTCTCTCTCTCTCTCTCTCTCTCATCTCCTCTTCCTCTCTCTCCTCTCTCTCGTCTACTACAACACCGCACGCCATCGCACACGCGCGCACACACGCTACAGCGCACACACACACACACACACCACAACACACACACCACACACACACATCACACTTACACACCACCCACCCACGCCGCACGCACGCACGCAACGCACGCACACACACACACACACACACACACACACACACACTCATCATTCTCCTTCATCACTCACCAACCATCCCCATCCACCCCTACACGTTATCCCTTACACATACACACCCCTACACCCGGCTACAGTCCCCTGCACACACCCTCGACTTCCACACCTTTCCACCCCACCCTTCCCACCCTTCCACCACCCCTCCCCACCCTTTCCCCACCCCTCCCCACCCTTCCCCACCCTTCCCCACCCTTCCCCCACCCCTCCCCACCCTTCCCCCATCCTTCCCCACCCTTCCCCACCCTTCCCCACCCTTCCCCACCCTTCCCCACCCTTCCCCACCCCTTATTTCCCTTCACACCATCTCCATACCTTCAACACCAACTACATCTACCTACACCATCACATCTCCACGTCCCTACACTCTCACCCCTCTTGACACTCCCTACAGCCCCTTCACAACCCACACACACAACTTTCCACACCGCCCATACACCCAACCCCTATACTACCCCCTATACTACCCCCTGCATCCCCATCGCCTTCCCTCCCTCTTACACCCTCGATAGTGCCCTCTAACTCGTGTCGGCGACGTGGCGTCGATGCTCAGAGGGGTGGCTCTCTGTTTCCTACTCGTCATCTCTGATCTCCGGCGCGCAGTGCGAGCGTGAGGCTCGTTTGACGATCGCAGCGCAAAAAGCGAAGCTTCATTAGTGTCGACTCTCTCGTTCTCTCTCTCTCTCTCTCTCTCTCTCTCTCTCTCTCTCTCTCTNGAGGAGGAGGGGGAGATGGCACGGCCGGGGGAATCCACTCTCGCATTATAAACGAAGAAAGCACGTTACCTCATTGTTTGCAAATTTGCGATTGTACCCAGCGATCGCAAACACTGCAACGTCTCTTTCATTAGGTGATCGCTTTTCTCGTATTCAGTAAATGTCGGCAGCACGCCCAGTCTGCTCGTTTATGTGTCTATTTTAGAGAGAGAGAGAGAGAGAGAGAGAGAGAGAGAAAGCGAGCGAAAGCGAGAGATAGAGAGAGAGATAGAGAGCGAGAGAGACGACACTAATGAAGCTTCGCTTTTTGCGCTGCGATCGTCAAACGAGCCTCACGCTCGCACTGCGCGCCGGAGATCAGAGATGCCGAGTAGGAAACAGAGAGCCACCCCTCTGAGCATCGACGCCACGTCGCCGACACGAGTTAGAGGACACTATCGGGGGTGTAAGAGGGAGGGAAGGCGATGGGGATGCAGGGGGTAGTATAGGGGGTAGTAT
>NW_014578917.1:5789-12098 GCF_000485595.1 Priapulus caudatus
AGCTAAGGTTAGGGACTTGGAGCTAAGGTTGAGGGACTTGCAGCTAAGGTCGAGGGACTTGGAGCTAAGGTCGAGAGACTTGCAGCTAAGATTGAGGGACTTGGAAGGTCGAGGGACTTGGAGCTAAGGTTGAGGGACTTGGAAGGTCGACGGACTTGGAGCTAAGGTTGAGGGACTTGGAAGGTCGAGGTACTTGAAGGCTGGAGCTAAGGTTGAGGGACTTGCAGCTAAGGTCGAGGGACTTGGAAGGTCGAGGGACTTGGAAGGTCGAGGGACTTGGAAGGTCGAAGGACTTGGAAGGTTGAGGGATTTAGAGCTAAGGTCGAGGGACTTGGAAGGCCGAGGGACTTGGAGCTAACGTCGAGGCACTTGGAAGGTCGAGGGACGTGGAGCTAAGGTTGAGGGACTTGGAGACACTCAAGGACACGAATGTCAAACAAAGTAACAATGGATTCTTTCAGACAGCTGCCCCCAGACGGTGCCAAAGTCGTTGTCTCAAAAGGAGCGTAAAAATCAAAACGCAACCATTTCCCTGTTTTTCCCATTAAATTCAAAGACGACTTCATTTTGCATTGTCACCAGCGCCATCTCTCGGCAATAATCATTACATAATCGTACAGATCACATTCGGTAATCTTTAGTCACATTGCGCGCGACGACGAAAACACGTCAGCGACAAACAAACGAAGCTAACTATCGCGTGCGCTGTCGGCGACGTGACGTCGGCAAGCCCGCCGTGACGTCACGTCGCCGACGACCGATCTCGTGTTGCTAATCAGGAGACGCAGGGCGACAGGTCGGCACGCACCGCGGCGGCGATGATCAAGATGCTACTGGCTGAAATTGAGATGGCGTGTTTTGCACGCACGATGCGGCGTTTAATGTAGTAGTAGGTGTGTACTCTCTCTCTCTCTCTCTCTCTCTCTCTCTCTCTCTCTCTCTCTCTCTCTCTCTCTCTCTCTCTCTCTTCTTGCTCTCTCTCTCTCTCTCTCTCTCTCTTGCTCCTCTCTCTCTCTCTTTCTCTCTCTCGCTGTCTCTCTCCTCCTCTCTCTCCTCTCTCTCTCTCTCTCTCTCTCTGCTCTCTCTCTTCTCTCGCTCTCTCTCTCTTCTCTCTTCTCTCTCTCGCTCGCTGCTCTCTCTCTCTCCTTCTCTCTCTCTCTCTCTCTTTCTGTCTGTCTGTCTCTCTCTCTCTCGCGCGCTTTCTCTCTCTCTCTCTCTCTCTCTCTCTCTTTCTTTCTTTCTCTGTGTGTGTCTCTCTCTCTCTGCCTCTCTCTCTCTCTCTCTCTTCTCTCTCTGCTCTCTCTCTCTCCCACTCTACCCTCTAATCTTCTTCAACTATCTCTCGCACTCTCTCACCCCTATCGTGCAACTACTCTCGCACTCTCTCACCCTATCTCTTTCAACTATCTTCTCGCCACTGCTCTCACCCCCTATCTTCCTTACCCATCCCCTTCCTCCCTTTGCCCTCCCGGCAACACTCTACAGAAGTTCGACTCCCGTTTCACAAACATGGCGGCCTTGCCGCGCTCGCCGCCCGTCGCCCCGCCGTGCCGCTGCCGCTGCCGCTGCCGCTGGCCGCTGCCGCTTGCCGCTGCGGCTGCCGCTGCCGCCGAAGTTAGACATTGCCACTCCACGCCTCAAACTGCCGTCACGCCTGCACCGGCCGCCGTCGGCCGCCGCCGAGGAAACGATTTCGCACTCGGTCCGCTTTCGGCACGGACTCGGATCCGGTTTACATAACCAGGCGCCGAGCCGCGGAGCGCGCCGATTTCGCTTTCACAATAAGGAGAATACTTTTCGCGCAGGAGGAGTTTTTTTCAATCTGTCTCTCTCTCTTCTCTCTCTCTCTCGCCTCTCTCTTTCTCTCGCCTGGCTCTCTTTTCTCTTGTGGCGTGTGTCTCTTCTCTCTCTCTCTCTTCTCTCTCTCTCTTTCTCTGTGCTGTGTCTTCTGCTCGCTTGACTCTGTCTCCTGGTCTCTCTCTCTCTCTCTCTTCTCTCTCTTCTTTTTTCTTTTTTTCCTCTCTCTCTCTTCTCTTTTTTCTCTCGCTCTCTCTCTCCGTCGTCGTGTCTCTCTCTCTCTCTCTCTCTCTCTCTCTCTCTCTCTTCTCTCTCTGTCTGTCTCTCTTCTCTCTCTCTCTCTCTCTCTCTCTCTTTCTTTCTCAGTCTTTCTTTCTCCGGCGGCGGGACTTTGGTTAGGGTACCGGAACCCGGGGAGGCGGGCGTCGTGATCGGCGCCTACGACCTCAGTACGGCCAGCAGCGGCAGGCGGCGCGCTGCGGTCGGCGTGCGGATGAGGCGTCGTCATCTTGATCGCTTCATTATGCTCGAATCATCAGCGAGCGCGTTTTGCGGGCAGGGAAATCCGGGACCCGAAATCCTATCGCGTGGGTTTTCTAATGTAACACGACGCGTGCCGCATACTAATCGACGCTACCACCGACCCGCCGGGGAGGGGACGGGAGGGGTGAGGGGGAGGGAGAGAGGAGGCAGGAGGAGACGAGGGAAGAGGAGATGGGAGGGACTGAGGGCGGGGGAAGAGAGGAGAGGGGCAGCCAAAGTAAGGAAGGAGAGTGTGAAGGTAGGGAGAAGGGGGAAGTGACGGGAGGAAAGGAGAGCAAGAGCTAGGAGGGGAGGAAGGAAGGCAAGAGGAAGGAGAATGAGGAGGGGACGGAATGTGGAGCCGGAGGCGGAGGGATGTGAGGATGGAGGGTGTGGAAGTCAGTGAATGACGCGCACTCTCGCGCCAGCGCAGCTGCAAATATCGATGTTCACAAGTGCACGGTCACTCTGTCAGGACGAGTAGGCGCCTCTTTTTGAAGCCGCGGCGGGTTTTTATTTGGCACGCCCGCCGCGGCTCCGGCACGGATTCTTGTCCCTTCCCCGCTAAGCGGTTTCCTTCTCCTGCCGCTACAGGCTTCCTTCTATCGGCGGCTAAACGCGAACACTTTGCTCCGGATGAGCACATTGGCCAAAACATTTCGGTTTCGCGGTTAAGAATGTTGGTAAACGTTTTTCCAGCCCGGGGAGCTAGTACGCGCACGCCATGTCTGTGGCTCGTGTTGGGTCGCTGTGCGCCCCTGACAGGGATACCATGGTTTCGTCTGTGCGCGTGCCGGTCCGCCGCCGCCGCGCCGCCTGCTAAAGAGATGTCATAACAGTAACGTGGTTCTCTCGCTTTGAGCGTGATGTCACGGACGGAACCGTACCGTGGTGCTACCGCTGTGTGATGCTGCTGCTGCTGCTGCCTGCCTACCAAGGAGCCATGATTGAGAGAGAGAGAGAGGGGGATAGAAAAGCGCGAGAGAGAGAGAGGTGAAACAGATGGAAAAGAGAGAGACGACGATGAGAAAGAGAGTGAGGAGGGTAGAGAGAGAGATGAGAGCAAGAGGAGAAAGAGAGAGGAGAGAGAGGCGAGAGAGAGAGATGAGTGAAAAGGACGAAGAAGTGGGAGAGGGGAGAGAGGGAGAGGAGAGAGAGAGGATGAGAGATGAGAGACGAGCCGAGGAGAGGAGATGAGAAGATAGTGAAGACGAGAGAGAGAGACGAGAGAGATGAGAGAGTGAAGAGAGAGAGAGAGAGGAGAGAGATGGAGAGAGAGAGAGAGAGAGAGAGATGGAGAACAGCAGTACGTGTGAAGGTATAGATACTCATCGGTAAAGGCTCACACCGATCAAGCTGACGCATGCGCAGCTGCGCGCGGCGCGGAGGCATACGTGTTTTCATCATGGCGCCCATCGTAAGACGTCATCACCGAAGTCCATTAAAACATCATAATTAATTCCGCTAATTGCTTTCGCTTGGATAAAAAAGAGCGGGCGGCACTCCCCCGTAACGCTACAATCGATGATCGGCGATCAAGTTCAAAGTTTCCTGCGATGCATTGATTATTGGCGCCAGGTTATAAAACTAGGCGGCAAAAATATGGCGGGAATAATATTGTGTGAAATGTACAGGATGCCTATCGACCAGATAACGTCAAGGACCCCGTGTTCAGAAATTCAAATTCAAACATTCAATATTCACAATTCTTGTGGTTGCTGCTGTTGCTGTTGTTCTTGTAACAAAATATATTGTTGTTGTTGTTGTTGTTGTTGTTGTTTGAAGTTGCTAAACATGGCGTTATAAGTTATACGTTGCAAGTTATAAAACATGGCGGTATGTACATGTGAAATGTACAGGATGCCTACCTATTGACCAGCTAACGGCGAGAAGTCGGGGTCGATGGGGCCCGTGCTCAGAAATTCAAATATAAACACCCAGTAGTCACATTCATAGTCGTTTTTATTGTTGTTGATGCTGCTGTTGTTGTTGATGATGATGATGATGATGTTATTGTTGTTGTTGTTATTGTTGTTATTGTTATTGTTGTTATTGTTGTTATTGGCAAAGTTAATGTTGTCGTTTTTGCCGTAGATGTTTTAATTATATTGTTATATATTATGTTAGTTATATTATATAGTTGATTTATAATAATAATAATTATTATTTTTATTATTATCATTATTTATTGGTTGATTTAGGTCTCATAGCTTTATTCCTAATTCATATATAACCGTGTGTGTAAGGCGTGTGCGAACGCGTTCGGATAGTAAAAAAAAATTCTGCGAGTAAACGAATTTCACCCATGTTGTCAGCAAACGTGGTCTGGTAGGAATAAAACCTGTCACAACAAGGGGAGTAGGTTGCACACTTTGCTGTTCACGGGGTGCCTGTCTACGCTTACAACTTCTCTTACTAAGACTACACACACAGCAGGCGGTAGCAGGCCGAGCATTCATTCATACACACACAGCGCGTGCGGTTGCCTTCATCCTTTAAGTATCATTGTCTGTCCTGCCGTCATTCCTGTATCATTGTCATCGCAGTGAATAGACAACAATAGAATGAATGTATCCGTACCACTAGCTAATCAGTAGCGGAATCCTTAGCAATAACTTAGGAGGGGGTTAGTGTGGAAATTACCAGAGGACTAACTAGAGGATTAGTGGATAATAGATGCTTGTGTGATCTCAGCCGCGTATTTTGTTGGCAACACTTGATTAGTATGAGCAACATGTAGACCCGCTGCGGCTCAACATTCTAGAAACAAATCTTCACAATTACTCGTAGTTACGGTGACTCGTACTGTATTCATTGTGCTTATAAATAGGATTGCAGATAAATCAAACTGATAATATTTATTATTGTAGCATTCAACGTTATCGTATAGCATCACGGTAAATACTAACGTCAATTCGTAACGAAAATTCAATTATACGCCATAGTAACACCAGGGAAGTATCATCGTTTTCACGTCTATGCTAACACATTAATTGCGCAAATAAAAATCGCCATTTTACAATCCTGTGTCGAACCTACGCTCATAACGTGGCCAACATTACACAAGATTATATGTAAAATATTCACATCTCAATAGAGTCAACGTCGTATCAACCAATCAGCGAATCACATTGAAAATGTGACGAAAATTGGAACAAAAAATGTACGAAATCGAAATAGAAAAACGAAAGAATTTCGTAAATCGGGGGAAGGGGCTGCAGCGGGGGAGGGGGCTGCAGCGGGAGAGGGGGCTGCGGGGAAGGGGCTGCAACGGGGGAGGAAGCAGCAGCGGCAGCGGAGGGTGGGGCAGCGGAGGGAGGGGGTATTACGGTCACGCAGTAGCGGCATCGCACGTTAATGAGCCTCGCTCTCCATTACATCAATTACGATTCTCGTTTAGGCGACGTTTTCTCCGATTTGCCGCCGAAATCTCGCGCGAAACACGTAAATCCATTGAGTTCTGCCATCGATGTCTTCCGATCCCGGGGTAGGCTTAATTAAAAGCTGGTATTTTATTTCTCCGCGTCGTTTTGCATTCGACCGATTATATTTTCGACGCGTTGCCGTATCGCCATCTTTAACTGAAGGCAGGCATATATATATATATATATATGCCTGCCTGCAGTATATATATACACTTACAGAGAGAGATTGCGAATAAAATAACAAGGTACGAAAACAAATGTCAACTTATTGAACACGATGCAGAGAAACGATTAACGAAGTAAACACCGAGATGTCACGTGATCTTTATGTCTTTATAGCATTTCTGTTTCCTGCGCCGAATGAAATATTCTTCGTGACTCGTGACTGATTTATTTTTATATTTTTTATATATATTTTAATATTTTTTGTGTTTGTTCTCCCTCCTCCCGCCCTTCTTATTCTTTTGTTGGAACCGAAAGGGTTTGGAATTTCAAAACCCTTTTCGGTTCCCAACTGTTGTTTTTGCCGTAGATGTTTTAATTATATAGTTATATATTATGTTAG
>NW_014578917.1:14237-18949 GCF_000485595.1 Priapulus caudatus
GTTTCTCTCTCTCTCTCTCACGTAGGTTTCTCTCTCTCTCTCTCTCTCTCTCTCTCACGTAGGTCTCTCTCTCTCTCACGTAGGTTTCTCTCTCTCTCTCTCTCTCTCTCTCTCACGAGGTCTCTCTCTCTCTCACGTAGGTTCTCTCTCTCTCTCTCACGTAGGTCTCTCTCTCTCACGTAGGCTTCTCTCTCTATATATATATATGCGAAGAATATGGTTTATCATTACGCGAGACACATACGAAAACCTTTTGTTTTGCGGAAATGGAATTTTCTGAACTAGAAGGATCTAGAGACACTAACGCGTTGTGAAGTCGTCGCACATGCATCAGATCGGTAGAGCGACCCTCCCCCTCCCCCTTCCTACAACTCCACCCCACCCCCGAAAGATCTTACGTCCGTTTACGATTAGATTGCTTAATGGAATCGGACACGTCATCGTGCATGATGATAAGTTTACTAGTTTGTGAGATATGTAACTGATATTCAGGGTATGTCGATTTCGTGTATGTGCCATGTGTATGTCGAGCGGCGCGGTAGACAGGTAGAGCGCGGCGAGAAACGCTTGACGTTTAGAAACATAGCATTAGATCTAGAAACATGGCGCCATTCGTTGCTTATCGTTCACGATCCGGCATGCAGCTGGGCTGGGAAAAATACAGAGGCGATATATGAAGTTATACACTCACCTAATAAGACACACGTATAATTATATACATACATAATTTCAGTTACACGAATCATCGCCGGCATGCATCCGGATGAATACCGCAATGGGGTAACGATACCGAGAAAAACCCGTTTATTTAAACAAGTAAGTTTTTGTGGTCGTATAAAGCGACAGAGAGTATCCTTGTGGTGGAAGTTTCGCATGAGCGAGAGAGAAAGAGACAGAGAAGGCGAGCAAGAGAGAGAAGGAGCGAGAGAGAGAGAGGAGAGAGAGCGGGCGAGATAGAGATAAGAGAGAGAGAGAGAGAGAGAGAGAGTAGGAGAGAGAGCAGAGAGAGGAGGGAGATAGAGTGAGAGCGAGAGAGAGATATGAGATGAGAGAGACAGAGAGGGGGGCAGAGAGAGAGAGAGTGATGAGAAAAAGAGAGAAGGGAGAGAAGAGCGAGAGAGAGAGAACGAGATAGAAGAGAGAGAGAGTAGAGAGAGAGAGACAGACAGACATGCAGACTATAGTAACTAATCTATACGTGGCGGCATGCAGTGACAGGTCCAGCCATTGCTGGCCTCGGCCGTCATGTATTATACCTGGGTGGGACGTAAACCCACAACCATGGCACCCGATGACATCTACGTAAAACTATTCTACACGCAGATAAATAAATAAATAAATAAATAAATAAATAAAAAATAAATAACTAACAAACTATCTAAATAAGAATAAAAATAAACACACAACAGGCACGGCGTTTATGCGTGTCTCCTGATGAAATATACGTAGAACTATTCTACACGCAAATAAATAAATGAATAAATAAGTAAGTAACTAAATAAATAAAAACCAGGCAAGGCGTTCATGCGTGTCTCCTGATGAAATATACGCGTAGAACTATTCTACACGCAAATAAATAAATAAATAAATAAATAAATAAGTAAATAAATAAAGAACAGGCAAGGCGTTCATGCACGCGTGCTTACATGCAGCGATAGCTCTACCAGCAACAGCAACAGCAAATCATTGCAAGGCGAAAATAAAACAAACGAGGCTAAAACACCGACGAGTCTAAAACACAAAACTACGCTATAACAGCCAAGACGAGCGCGCGCGTGAAAACACTAGAGAATGAGAGCGAGCATAAAAAGTGCATGGCCGTGAGAGAAAACACCGTGACGACGTCGGCCGACGACAACATCTGCTGCCGACGTGCTTGTTTAATCGCTGACGGGTCGGGGTGTGGAGTCGGCAAGGCCGAAACAACACGCGCCCACTATAGATAACACGCGCGCGGCAAGGAAATCCACAGCATTCCTTAAATCTATAAGCGGATATTAAATGGAAAAATAACGTGACGTTTACTAAGCACACTGAGATTATTACCAGGCCCGCGCGCGCGCATGCGCATAAGCCATCAACGTAAATACAACGTGGGGCAACGCACGCGAATATATTTACACAGACAGCGAAAAATTAATTCCCCCGAACTGTTTACAATTTAACTCTGTCTTCCTATTCTGATATATTTATATCCTTGTTCTGCATATATATTTATATATACATTATATAGGCGAACGAAATAGGTACTCATTTTATACATGCCCACAAACTGCGTGCCTTGATTTTAATTAAAAATTCGTAGCCGATTCACTATATTATATCACTTATACACGCCCTAAACAAGTTTATTTATCGGCTGACTAGTTTTCAATCTTAGTTTAGATTATGATCGAAATATTCGAATTCGATTATATTTTCACAACGCTGGCGAGACGTCTGCGTTTTATATCTATTACATTACATCTAGGGATTTTATTTTGATTCCATTTCTTAACGTGTTTATGAATTCGTCATGGTGAATATCGAAATGTTCCCGAGACGCCGCTTTTTGTCGCTTGGTGCCTCATATATCAAACATCGTGACTGAGTTTTAAACAGCACACGCTCCATAGTTTGTAAACTATATATAGATATATATATATATATATATATATATATATATATTATATATATATTTATATAGCAGAGAGAGAGAGATGAGAGAGAGAGATGAGATATAGAAACTGCATAATCAAATAGAAACTAAATAACAATAGCGCCATTCATGTTATCATATAGGTTATTAGAATGTTATAGCAGGTGGATTGCTTCATTAAAGTTCTGGTCTGCATGATCGCTAAGCGCGTGAAACTCGGTATTAACAGCTAATAAGTGATGACTTGTCTTTAATTTATTCTACAGACTACATTTATAAATATATACTATATATAATATTACGCTTGTTTTAATCTCAGTCACGATGTTTGATTATGTCAGGCACGCACGCGTTTGGGGAAACATTTCGATATTCACCATGACGAATTCATAAACCCGTTAAGAATATGAATCAAAATAAAATCCACTATATATATATATATACATACGCGCACATACACACACGCACACGCACACACACAACACACACACACACACACACACCACACACACAACAACACAACACACACACACACACACACACAACACACACACACACACACACACACACACACACACACACACACACACACACGCAATTCTCGTGGCATTTGCATGTGCTCAGAGCTACCAGCAGTCAGTCAGGCAATGCTAATGACAAATCCGGCGCTATAGATCTAATATAATACGTAACTGATGGTTCGTTATCCACGTTAGCCGCCAATCGCACAACACGCCCAAGAAAAAACCCCGTAGCCATATACGTAACACAGTACACAGGAGTAAGTCACAAGACAGTAACACAGGACCTGTCGCTATACCCAACTACGTATAATAACCGTAAATAAACCCTTATATAATATAAGGGTATATATATATACCCTTATAACAATAATATAAATAACGCCTTAAATTCGTAAATTAATTCGAGTGATTCTGTTTACACGTCGCGTGATTTGGAGGTTTTCCAGCCTCCCTTAATGTCGCCAGCTCCTTCTACTTGTCACCAGCGTGGTAAATGTGCTACTCGACACTATATGTTGACACTACATACGTTGACGGGAGCGACAGACTGCCGATGTTGGTCGAAAAAAATCGAGCGATTTTATTGTTTGCCGTCGCGCTTGTTTTACGGGTACTTTATTCTCGTAATTCGATAGCTACGATAAACTCATAGTACCACGATAGTCAGTATGCATATATGCCTGTTCATTAAAAGTGAAGTAAGGTGAAATACCGCACCGCGTCTGCTCTGCATTTCCGGACCAGTGGAAGGTGGAGGTTAGAAACTTGTGGTGGTCGAACCGAGTGTATGTTTGCTGTTCGAGTATTTCATTTACATGTATATATATATTCGAAGGGTGGAGATTTAAACGATAGCGGTGGCGAGATTTTAATGAATGAGTTAATTAATTTAATTAAAGTTCATCGTCACCACGGTGCTATTTACTGTTATAATATTACATGGCGTTACGACTACATCATGGCAATGATGTAGCAGAGACAACCATGATCCATCCTCGGTATTTGAAGAAAAAGAAGAAGAAGAAGAAGAAGAATAGGAGGAAGAGCATGAGGACGGAAAGAAGAAGAAAACGAAAAAGAAAGAAAAATATCGGACTGTAAAATATATACCGTCGCCATTACACGTTGTTTGTAAAATATTTCACGCTCTGATATTATTATTTCGCGCGCAATATATCAAGTATAGATATACAACGCACACGTGTGTGCCATACGGAGAAATATAGGTTATGGGATATATCAGTGAGGTATACACACGCATAGGTTATAATATATACATACAAAATATACATAATTAATAATAATATAATTATAATATATATTAAATATAAAATAATAATTTATTAGAGATGATAGGATAATTCCGACTCTCAGAATACCGCACCTAACTCTACATTACATCTCCATCGTTTTCATGTTTGCACATCGTGTCCTATGAGAGTACATAACAACTGCCAAGGCACACCTGCGGGTACACATGCACACACACACACACACACACACACACACACACACACACACACACACACACACACACACACACACACACA
>NW_014578917.1:20506-22110 GCF_000485595.1 Priapulus caudatus
GAGAGAGAGAGAGAGAGAGAGAGAGAGAGAGAGAGAGAGAGAGAGAGAGAGAGAGAGAGAGAGAGAGAGAGAGAGAGAGAGAGAGAGAGAGAGAGAGAGAGAGAGAGAGAGAAAGAGACAGAACGACAGAGAGCGCGTGCGACAGAGAAAGACCAGGCACGCCCCGGAGCTCATTTCGCCCGAATTATTAGAGGGTCGCCGCCACCCCTCACTAGCACGGGGGGAGGGTCGACGCGGCGCACCCGTGACGGCCACGGGTCCCGCGTGGGGCGGAGGGTAGGTGTGGGTGAGGGATACCACGGGATAACCACCCACCCCTCGGCCGCGGTCTCCCCACCGGGGGGAGGGAGGGAGCGATGGGGAGGGGGAGAGACGTTACGCAAACCAGAAGGCCCGTGCGTCGGATCAAAGCCCGCCGGCCGACAACGGCGGGGCGACGCGTGACGCCGACACAAAATGACGAACGTTTAAGTTCGCGTCGCCCGCCGACAATGTGTCGATTTAGCGGGCGGGGTCGGCGCAGGGAGGGGGCCCGTGCGCGCGCGCGTGCGTGACCTCTGACCACGGCTCCGCCGCCGACACCGTGACAGATTGTCGAGGCACGGCGTTGTTGTTGCGTTGACTTCTTCTCGGGACGACGACGACGACGTGTTAGACAACACACCCGAACGCCGTGGCTGTCAAGAGAGCACAACGAACAAAGCTTGTCATCGCCCTCCTCCCCCTCTCCCCCTCTCCCTCCGCCCGCGCGCTCCCCAGCGAGCCACAACCCTCCCGGCGTACAGCCTCCCATCTGTATTTACCCTGCTACTGCTGGCAGAGCGATAAAAATATAAACACGATTAAAACGATCGCGTATGCTATTGCGAACGCAATGACTAGAGTGGAGCATTTAACTCACGAACGGGCGTGAAAGCGAACAGAAACTTGGCGGGTACAAGTTCGGGGGTTTGAGTATGGCTGTAGTTGTGTTAAACCGCGCGAAATCATCTTCGTACGCCTGCATCTACGTTTTGCTAAGCTGATGCACGAACGGGTGATGCAATAGTTATAAAAAAAAATATTGCGCAATAAGTTGCAAAAAAAATACGGACACGGTAGCACTAATTATTTATGCACTAATTATTTATACACAGATTAAAATCGTTCCTGTAATTTGTTTCGTGAAAAGATGCACGAGAATGCGCCGCGGTTTCTTCTTAGTAAGCGCGCATTTATACAAGCAGCTGTAATGATAATTACTACTATACAAACAGATGTGTAGCCGGTAGGTACAGGAACACATGAAAGCAATGAAGAGAAGAGAATTGTAAAATGAAGTAACTGTTCTGCCCTGCTACACTGTGACGTATTGAGGAATAAAAATATCGATACTTTGCTATTCATTGCTTTATTAAATTAAATTATAAACATGTTATATATGTATATATATATATAATGGAATACATTAAATTATTATATGAAGCTGGTTTTACTTATTGATAATCCTGTACGTGTGTGTAAACGGTATGTTTACCATTATCTGTTTATTTGTTCATTCATCCATTCGATCATAAATTTTATTTATTGTATTACAAATTTATTTATTAGTTCATTTCTTTATT
>NW_014578917.1:23152-25925 GCF_000485595.1 Priapulus caudatus
ATACAATCAGGATTGTTGTAGTAGGATGTAGCTTATCTATCAGGATTGTTGTAGTATGATGTTGCATACAATCAGGATTGTTGTAGTATGATGTTGCATACAATCAGGATTGTTGTAGTATGATGTTGCATACAATCAGGATTGTTGTAGTAGAGAATGTTGCATACAATCAGGATTGTTGTAGTAGAGAATGTTGCATACAATCAGGATTGCTGTAGTAGGATGTTGTATACAATCAGCACGCAGGTATACTAGCGGTGATCAATCACATTCCCAGCCTAGCAGCCACGGAGCGCGTAGATGCCACGTGCGATGAATTTTCTCAGAAGTTCTAGGCGTCGTGACGTAGTTTTATTTGTAAATATTAAAAATGATAAATCGCGTCTGCAGCGCTCCTGTTTGTGACGTAAGACGCGAACTGTTTCCTCATTCGACGCGCGAAAGCGAACTGGAGACGGTGGCGGGACCGACCCCCACAAAATATTACTCTCCCCTCAAATCTTAATCCCTCTACTCTCTAATTTGACTCCTTCCTCCTCCTCGTCAGTGAGTTAGGATTGCGCGTCCGTTTAATAAACGCATTATTACCAATTCTTAATTTCGTACCTAATTAAAACCATTATCAATGAAATAGAAACACGCGTCGTCACACCGATACTTTTAATAATACTTTTAATTTTCGCAATAATTTTTGATTTGATGAAGAATACAATTACATATGCACATCGATGCGAATATTAAACGTCTGGTTGTTATCCCGTCAGCGGGACAGACGACTGAAGCAGGCGACAGCGCGCGTGGCCGTGAGAGCCTGCGGGACGGTCGCACTAAGCACGGGCGTCGTCGTCTGCATGCACGGTAACCCTCCTCCCCACCCCGAGCGTTCACAAAGAAAGAGAGAGGCGCACGCACGCGAAGAGAGAGCCAGGTCGCTTCCCCACGATGACAGCGCCGCCGGGAGAGAAGCAGCGGGGGGGGAGGGGGGAGGGGCCTGCCGCTGCTCTCCCCCTGGCTCCCTCCCTCCGTCCGTACGTCATGCTAGCGCCGCCGGGAGAGACGCAGCGGGGGAAGGGGATCGCGGCCCGCCGCCGCCGCCGCCGCTCTCCCCCTGACTGCCTCCCTCCGTCCGTCCGTACGTCCGTACGTCACCCTAATCCGCATCAGCCTGCACGGCTAAGCACCGGGTGTATGCACGCTTAATCACCTCTAGCACGTGTCCGTAGTCAAAATAGGCGCATATACGTACGCCGCCGCGGGAACGAGTCTCTTGGGCGCGAGCGTGCGCGCGGGGGGAGGGTGAAGGAGGGTGAAGGAGGGGAGGGAGGAGGAGGGAGAAATGGGGAGGAGAGGGAAGGGGGAAGGGGATGAGGGGGAGGAGAGGGAAGGTGGAATGGGGAGAGGACGAAGGGAGGAGGGGAGGGGAGAGCGGGGAGAGGGAAAGAGGGAGAAGAGGGAAGTGGGAGAGAAGGGAAGGGGGAGGAAAGGGAGGAGGACGGAGGGAGAAAGAGGAGAGCGGGGAGAGGGAAAGGGGAAGGGCAGGAACAAGTATAACTATACGTCATCGCGAACGATTCTCTTGGGCGCGAGCGTGCGCTCGGTGGGAAAGGAGTGGAGAGGGAACGAGGGGGAGGGGAGGGGGGAGAGAGAGGGAGGAGAGATAGCCTAGGTATAACTATACGTCATCACACACACACACACACACGCCTCGCAGGTGTAATTATGCGGCGGCAATGATCACCTGGGAGGCCACTGATCATTAGCGCCTAGATTACAGGTGTGGTGTTCCCGCATCCGCCTCTCCCCCTCCCCCTCCCCCTCCGGCACTCCCCCTCCCCTAGCCAGCCTATGATTACCGCCGATCTTTTTGTGATAATGAGAAATTTAATCTACCTCCGTTTCGCATGGACGTCTCCTAATATCCTCACCCCCTCTCTTCCTGTGTAGCCTCCCTCCCCCTGATCCCCTAGTATATGGAACTCCGCCTCCTTCTACTCCTCTTCCTTCTTCTACTAGCACGCGGGGGACTTGAATTTATTTAAAACATGGCGATAGCCGTATTCCGTACACTCTTGCTCTTCCTATTTCGTTTACCACGACGCTGTGGTCTTGATTTCATATGAGGTATCCGTTTACCACATTTCAGAAATATATCCGGAGCCCGTTGTTAAGAGATACAATGACCACCACGAGGTTAAAATTCTTCTTTCTTCAAACCTTCAGTTCCTTCTCCTCTGCCTCTTCTTCTTCTCCCTCCTCATCCACGTTCTTCTCCTCCTCCTCCTCCTCCTCCTCCTCCTCCTCCTCCTTCTAACCACCCCTACGCTGGGGTCTCGAATTTATTACAAAGATGGCGCCTCCCATCTTCCACGACGACATTTCAGAAACGCCTTGTGAAATAAGCGGTCGGGTTTCATTCTCGATTCTAACGCTGCCACGGCTATAGACTGCGCCCACACGTCGCCGCTATACGCATCTGACAAAGGCAACGCCCTCGTAAGTGGGACGTGGGGGAGGGTCAACGCAGCTCTCTGGTTTGCACCGAAGGAGGAGGAAGGGGCGACACCTTCAAACAGAACAGAGTTACATAGGTCACGAGTTTATAGAGGGGAAGTAGAAGAGAAGAGTAGAGGGAAGGGAAAAACTAGCGGTGGGTGTATGCAGATATATATATATATATACACACATATATCATATAATATACTCCCCTGTTCGCGTGACTGATGTCTGCCAACGCTCAACATCTGTGCTCGTATCTAACAGTCGAACCTCTCTC
>NW_014578917.1:28108-30889 GCF_000485595.1 Priapulus caudatus
CACATGCACACACACGCACACACACACACACACACACACACACACGCATGCACACACGCACGCACGCACACGCATGCACACACACGCACACACACAAACCCGCATGCACACACACGCGCGTGTATAAGGAGAGGTGCGGTAAACCAGCGCCTAAACTCACCGATATTAACATGGCGACGCAGACGACAACGACGACGACGACGACGACGACGACGCCTACGATGCCGGAGGCCGCCGTCGCCGCGCCGACGGAGCCGCACGTGAGCCGACGTAATCCCGTCCGAATTCCAAACTCGCCACCGTCGCCGCCGTCGTCGTCGTCGTCGTCGTCCCCGTCATCGTCGCCATCGTCGTCGTCGTCGTCGTCGCGGGCAATTAGAGGGGGAAAGCTGCCGACGTGAGTGCTCATTGTGCGAGCGACGCGCGGGAAGAATGGACAGCAAGTCTGCGCAGACACCACCGCAGCCGACACGGCAACCCCTGCGGCACATGAAAGACACCGCCGCCGCTGCTGCCCGCTCGCCAGGTAACAATTCAGGTAACAATCCAGGTAACAATCCCGGCCCAGCTAACGGCGAAACTGTTCCACGCGAGAGGAAACAACGCCAGCGAGCGAAATATACCGACAAACGTAATAGCGTCCACGGCGTCGGCAGCAGCGGCGGCGGCGGCGGCGGCGGCTAGCAATAGAAAACTCCGTAGTTATAGTATGCGACGACGATCAGTTGACGATCACCGTCGTCGACGTCGTCGCCAAAGCCTGGCCGACGAACAATAGCGACGGCGGTTACCTGCGATTGAGCACAGCCGCCGCCGCCGACGATATTTCTCTCTCCTTCCTTTTCTCTCCGATTTCCGAAATTGTGCGGAAAATTATGCGCAAAAATTGGCAAAAATTGCCGCTCGCTTAAGAATAGAAGAAAAAAAACTCGCCTATAATAATACGTGCGCCGGTGTATAGCGAATGGAAAGCTAATTTAGTAAAATCGTCGAAGAAACACCTGGAAAAAAAAGCAAGCGCCCTCCGACCACGCGACATGCAACCGCGAACCGCGGCACACCTTTGATGATAAAA
This sequence comes from Priapulus caudatus, assembly GCF_000485595.1. Classification (NCBI taxonomy): domain Eukaryota; kingdom Metazoa; phylum Priapulida; class Priapulimorpha; order Priapulimorphida; family Priapulidae; genus Priapulus; species Priapulus caudatus. Next base: position 29,184 of record NW_014578917.1, read on the forward strand.
TCGTAGCCCCTCCCCCTCCTCCGGCCTCCCCCTCACCCCGAGTGACCATTGGGCTCTCCCGCTACCAGTATTACTGATACTATCGATACCACCGATACTTCTGATACCACCGATACTTTCGATACTACCGATACTATCGATACCACCAATACTACTGGCGGCGACACTGGGCAAGGTAGATGACTACCGCTATCTTCTCTCCCCCCTCTCCTCATCCCGCCCAAGCAAAAAAATCCAGTGAACGTAAGACACTCACTTGCAGGTATATCTCAGGTGGCTAGTAGCTGTCAGAGTAAATTCCAGTATTTCGCTAGTTAACCCATTCCCGCACGAACACACGCCTTCTCCTTGTCGCGTGCGCACTGCCACAAACCTCACTCGGAGTTCCTCCCTACTCCAAATCCCCATCCCGATTCGCTCTTAAATACGCGAGCTTCGCAAGAAACAAGATGTTCTTACGTCGATTTTATCCCATACATACACGTTCGTTCGCTAATCTCTCTCTCGATTACAATGTAAATTGGAAGCAACGTGTTTCGATATTGCACCAAGCGTGTGCTGAACCCATCACCCGAAGCGTCACGCCGCACATACGCCGTATAACGCCGAAATTGAGTTTGCTCCCGTAACTAATTTATTATAACTTGGAAATGCGACTAAATGCGATTACACGTATAATTTCTCGTCGGAAATTATAATAAAATAGATGACAGAAATCGAGTTTAGTGGGGTTTTTTTTGTTGGGGGAGGGGGGAGGTGCAGGGGGAGGGGAGGGGAATTTTTACTCGTAGAGTACCCTGGTGTATCTACGAGCGAAGCCGTCCCCCGTTTCTTGAGCCATCAGAAATATAAACTCGCAATTAATTTCATGTCTGTTCAATAATAAGGCGAGCATTATTACTCACTCGACTGTCAATCTCATTTGTTCTAGGGCTCGCTTTAGCCATGACGAGGGGTCCAACTCGATTTGCAAAAACTTTTAATTTTAACAAGTTGCAAATTCAGACTGACAGTTGGAAATTAATAATTTCGCGAAAATTGCTTCGGAGACGCAGTCGTCTACTTTAATTTATTAAATTAATAATAAATTTATCGGGGGCTAAATTGAAACTTCCCGCCCAGTTAACACAATCAGGAAAGCCCCAGAGTTTCGTTATATATAGAGAGAGATGTATATGCGAGCGTGCGTATCATGAACATGCAGTGAAATGCGAGACACGCGGAGTTTGTGTTTGAAATTGCTCATCTGCAGGGTTTGTGAAAGACATTGTTCTCCGGTGAATGAAAATGTTCACAGTCATCTTCTGAAGCCGCCATGTATTTTTTTCGTGGAAACCCGCTTTGCGCATACAGAGCAATCTATAACGTTTATTATTGTTCTCGGTTAAAGAACTTTATTATTATTCTCGGCTATAGAGTTTCGTTCTCGTTTCTCGGTTCTTCGTTCTCGGTTCTCGTGTTATTTGCCACATCGCGGTGCCTTGTTTCGTCTTTCTTGCATGCTATAACTCTCTTCTTTCCTTCCTCCCTCCCATCACCCCCCTTCCATTTACCCACTCTCCTTCCTTCTCTCTTTACGCGCGCTCTCTCTCTATTCCTCACTTTCTTTTTCTTTCCCATTCTCCTCCTCCGACTCCCTATATATATATATATATATAGATAGATATGAACATAGATCTATCTATAATATATATAGCAAAATATAG
>NW_014578917.1:33301-34915 GCF_000485595.1 Priapulus caudatus
AGAGAGAGAGAGAGAGAGAGAGAGAGAGAGAGAGAGAGAGAAAGAGAGCGAGCGAGAGAGAGATAACTTGGTGAGAGAAGAGAGATAAGGTGTGAGCGGAGGATGGTCGCTACAATAGAATAGAGTGTCGCATACCCTCGGCCAGCAAGCGGCAAGTTATAACGACAAAACATTGAGAATTTCATGTAAATTCGTACATTTCAGGTAAATTCGTACGAATTTGAGAAGAGATCGGATTCGGCAAGGAGCTTGGAGTAATAAGCTAACTCATATAAGTAAGTATTGGAGTAATATATAAGTATCCGCTTATTATACTCCAAGGTAGGAGCGTGCGTACGAGTCCGGACGCGGTAAAATAGGATTAGAACTAGAGGCAGCGTCGGAACAAACGCCAGATACGATCATTAGACTAATGAACAACGATGACAATATCAATCCTTTTTCTCTCGTACGTTTCTCCATGCACTCCCAATTTTTTATTCCACTCTCTGCCTCACATGTTTACCCTATCTTGTCCCGTTGTGCCACCGTTTCGTCCCCCGTCACAGGTTTCTCTCTCCTACCTTTCTTTCCTCCGCCGTCCATACTTTCCTTCGAGCGTTTGAGCGCTCCTTCTCCCTCGCTTCCTCTTGCTCGGATCTTTCTCTCCACATCACTCTACTTCACACACGTTTCCTACCCTTCCCCGCACACACTACTCTTTGCCTCACATTTATCTACCTGTTTGTCTGTCCGTCCGTCCGTCCATCTATCTATACATCCATCCGTCCTTCCATTCATCATCATCCAGTCTAGTTCTCTCCCTACTTCACCAGCTCACGCTTTCTCTCCATTACTCTTCTCTCTATTCGTTCACCTATCACATCCCTCCTTCCCACACACTTCCGCTCTCTTTCTCCCTCTCGCTCTCTCGCTCTCTCTCGGTCTCGCCCCCCTCTCTCTCTCTCTCTCGCCACCTCTCTCTAGCGCGCCCGCTCTCTCTCCGTATACATTAGCCCGCCCTGACAACTTTAATTAAGAAGCCTGGTCGTACTAGAGCTAGCAGGGAGTCACGCAGCAGGCGGGAGAGAACGAGAGAGAGGGGGTGGAGAAAGGAGTGAGAGAGGGGGGAGAGAAAGGAGTGAGAGAGAGAGAGAGAGAGAGAGAGAGAGAGAGAGAGAGCAAGCAAGCAAGCAAGAGAGAGCGTGCACGTGCGTTCGCTGACGGGGAATTAAGGCTCGCGTTGGCTGCGGCGGCGGCGGCGGCGGTGGAGGCGGCGGCAGCTGCCGTCAAGGCGCCGAGCAACCAAGCGTCCATAACGCTGTTTTGTCGAGCTCTCGACGCGGCGCGCGCGCTCGCTCGCCTCACGATGCAGCCCGAGTAAAAATGCCTGCCCGCCCTTACTGCCCGAGCGAGCTTCCATAATGAAGTCGGGCGCACTCCTTTGTTTAATTTCGGAGTTTTTTTTTTTAATGGAAAAATCTTCTCGCACTCGCTCGCCCTCGGATTATTATGAAAAATGGCGTGCGGCATAACGCCGGTGCGTGTGCGTGTGTGCGTGCGTGTGTGTGTAGTGCGTGCGTGCGTGCGTGTGTGTGTGTGTGTGTGTGTGTGTGTGTGTGTGTGTGTGTGTGT
>NW_014578917.1:35348-36172 GCF_000485595.1 Priapulus caudatus
TATGTATATATATGTATATATATGTATATATATATATATATATATATATATACGCGCTTACATGGCGTTTACTGAGGCTGGTTAGATTCGTTGCTGCTTGCTGCTTGCCGTATTATAACGGGTTTGTGTACCAATGCTCATACAGCCCCTGATTAATGGCGTCTCTTATTATTTTGACTAATTGCCGGAGCTTTAATTAACGGACGAAATACGCGACAGATGAATTCATACTCCACAAAGACATCCGCTACGGTGTGTTGACCCTTTATGTTACTTCCCCCGCGTAGAAGAGGATAATTAGTAAAAGTCGAAAGAGGTAGGGTTGGTCAGCAAGACAGTTTATGACTAGAAAAATCGCATTAAACATTACGTACTTTGAAATATCGCCATCGTATTTCATTTTTTATTTATTTACGGTGACAGAATTTGCGTCAAACATCCGGATGCATGCGACACAATATGACACGTCAAGTTAGCAGAGAAGGCGCTCGCAGAGACAACAAAAAAACAATTTAAATATCAGATTATTTACAGATTATTTTAACGCACTCCCAACTCTTAGGCGAAATCAAAGAGCATATTGAAATAGTAATCCACGAGCGACCTCAAATCAGATGTGAAGTCGTATACCAGTATATTGACCAAACTGAGGCGATTGTACACACCCATTACGACTTTATCGCATGCATACGTTCACCAACGTGATCTCCCCAAACAAGCGACTAGAAGGATTAATACGTTAAACAGCTCGCAGATGTGCCAGAGAGAGACGGACGCGGCGGCAAACATAACGGGAATGTCACGCACGCACGTACCATGCACGC
>NW_014578917.1:40130-41715 GCF_000485595.1 Priapulus caudatus
GAGAGAGAGAGAGAGAGAGAGAGAGAGAGAGAGAGAGAAAGAGAGAGAGAGATGGAGAGAGGAGAGGCTAGGAGACGTTTGGTGTATTCTGTTCAAGCGAGAGTCGCACAACGTCACAAAACGCCGGTCAGCCAGCTATTACACACTGCAGTCATCTTATCTGAATACATAATATACTTCCTTCCTACATAATCCTTACATAATCCTACAATATACTTCCTTCCTTCATACATAATGTACAGAGGGGTCTTAGGCAAGGAGGAGCGGGAATACACAGCGCACGACGAGGGATTACCTCTTATGTGAAGCGCCGATGTAGATCTACCGATAGAGACTACCCCCCTCACCTAAATTTCGACGTGGAGGGAACAGTGGGGAAAGCGTTTGACGTGAATGCGTCCGCGAAACTTGGGACGGCATAGCGAGTGTCAAGGTTTTGCGGACCTTGCGGGGGCGGCTCCGTAAAAAAAACACGGAGAATAATGACGACGACACATGCCGTGTGTCAAACTGCTGCCGAGCGAAGTTTTGTGCGAAAAATTACGTTTTTTTTTTACTTATTTAGGAAAGGAAATAAGCTTTAGAAGTATTTATGGTGTTTTTCTGACAACGCATCCCTTGGTTCGGTGGTCAGACATTGCTCCCTTGTCGTTAGTAGGTGAAGCAGAAGTAGTAGGGACTGACTGCCGGCATAGTTGCTGCACGGCAGGGCATGTATATATAGTTAGAGAGCAGATACGCGATAAATAAAATTTTTTTTGCTTATATTAAAAATCGTGAATATATTCTATATTCTATATTCTATGAAAGAAATAATCAGCGGCCGTGCGCGCGTTGATTTGTAAGAAGAAGTCTCCCAAACGCGTAGAGAACTTGTTAATAGTTAACGATATATATAGTTAAGCATATCTCTATGCGCGTTGCGCACTTGAGTGAATTTCTTCGGGGTTTGCTGTTATTTCGTACTGGAACCGGCTCGCTTTCTCTTAATTAGGTAATCGCACAAATTTTAAATCTTTATTGCGTGTAATTCAAATACACATACGTGTACTGAAGACAGTGTTCACAATGGCAACCATTTTTACCGCAGCGTTGATCTATCAGTTTTATCAACGTTTCACTCTTCTCTGATTTTTTTGTTACAGTTCCTTGGACTATGAAGAATATTCTCTACCGGGAGAAGAGCATTTTGTTCGGTATCACTGACTGGCCGGGTTCACTGCTGATTAGGTATGTGAGATCTGCTTAGTCTATACATTGTTGCGGTGTAGTCACATGCACGCACGCGCGCACTCACAGACGGAATGGTGCAAACCTTTTCCCAAATGTCATACAGACGCCATCTTAATATTTATTCTCGACTCGAACGTCATAAAATCGCAAAAATGTAAAAAAAAACAAGAAAAGCGAAACGATCGAGAAATTAATATGAACGAAAATTTAAAAAAATAACAATAGCATAAAGGAACACAACGACAGCAGCGACATCACGCGGCAGCGAGGTCCCCGCCATGCTAGCGACAGATTACTTCTCCCTAATTACTGTTTCAGCCGGCCGAGGAGAGAGAGAGAGAGAGAGAGAGAG
>NW_014578917.1:42487-43548 GCF_000485595.1 Priapulus caudatus
AACGTTGATATTGAGGAGATTCAGGTTGGTTGGTAGGAAACGTTGATATTGAGGAGATTCAGGTTAGTTGGTAGGAGACGTTGACGCACCGCCCGCAGTAAACGAGTCGCGGCGGCGCGATCTCTCTCTCGGCTCGTGCGACGCGTGAGGATTGCCCGAACATACATCATAGCGATAAGCTCGATAGAAGACGCGGTTTTCGTTTCGGCGCGAATCTCTCACGATTCTTCGCGCCCGCACCTCACGCGAGAGAGAGAGAGAGAGAGAGCGATCGTGCGCGCGATAAGATCACACGGAGGGGGGAGCAACCTCGTTCTTCCCCCCTCCCCCGCTGCCCCTCCCCTATCTATCCCCCGAAGCATGCGCGGTTACCGCGCGCGAGCGAGCGAGTGAGCGAACTCACCGGCTGATTGATTCGCGCCAAATTCCTCACCTCTCCATTCACCTCGCCTCCGCCGCCGATACACATCTTTCGAGAAGTCGCAAGCACGCTAATTTGCATATTGTTGTCTTTCGCGTCGAGGCGGCGGTAGCTGGGAGCAACGAAACTGGTTCCTGACGCCGCCGCCGCTGCCGCCGCCGCCGCCGCCGCCGCCGCCGCGAGATCTGGCAGACTAACGTTTCACGCGTCAAGCGTTGTCGCGGAAACCTGAAACACAAAGGATGTCGGCCGGTTGAGCGCGGGCGTTAATTCGGGGCGGTGAGACCAAATCGGTTACGTGAGATTTTCCGGACAGAGACGAACGATTGCGGGACTAATTCGCACGGTAGCAATAATGCTGTCGCCGAGGGAATTTCAAAACACCATCGTTGCCCAGTAGCTGGCGTACGAGCCAAAAGGTACGGACCAGGGTCCCGTGGCAAAAAAAAAGACATAAATTGTTCACGACATAGTAACATGAGACTTTCGAAATAAAGTGTTGTGCAAAACTGTGTCACTCTAGGCTTATATATGATGTCATAACCATTTATGACGTTTATGACAATGGCCGCCGGGGTTTCCAACCAACCAACCAACCAACCAACCACCCAACCTACCAACCAACCAACCAACCAACCAC
>NW_014578917.1:43905-50778 GCF_000485595.1 Priapulus caudatus
TCCTCTCTCTCTCTCTCTCTCTCTCTCTCTCTCTCTCCATCCCTCCACCTCTCTCTTCCACCCCCTCTCTCTCTACCCAGATCGTGCATATAGTCACATGTCGTGTACAGCAAACGGAGACGTCCTACGAACCACTGATCGGCAGCAAAGCACGCGCGGCGCCCCCTGACGGCACGCATCTGAGTGGTCAGCACCGCTCGCTCTCCTTCGCCCGACACGTCGCGCCAAGATGTCACGCGCCGCCGCCACTGTCACCGCTGCTGTCACCGACGCCGACGCGCGTGACAGGTCCGGCGTCTCCGCGGTGTCTGACGCCCCCGGGGCGGCGGCGGCGGCGGTGTCAACACGGCCGCTCGTTGCCCCGATCATTGTAACCCGCGGTGAGGTGTCGTGTCCGTATTATGCGCGGGGGGGGGGAGCGCACGGAGTCGTCTCGCCAGACGAGAAACAAATTTGTCGACGGCTTCGGCGCGGCGGTCGGCGAGTTGTGTCCGTCTGCGCGCCGCGCCGCGCACGACGCCCCCTAGTGTCGTCAATCTCGGCACCTGCGGCGAGGTGTGAGTCCGGCACGCATATATGATATTATGGTTATATGAATACGGTATATTATTATTGTTATTATGGTTATATATTTCCCAACCCTAACCCCTATACATTTCCTAACCTTAACCACGATACATTTCTTAATCCTAACCCTAAACGAGATACATTTCCTAACCCCAACCCTAATCCTAACCCTCTCGTTCAAGTTTAGGATTAGGAAATGTATCGGGTGTTATACACTTCCTAACCCTAACCCTCACCCCCATACGTTTCCTAACTCTAACCCTAACCCCGAAACATTTCCTAACCCTAACCCTAACCCCCGATACATTTCCTAACCCTAACCCTAACCCCCAATGCATTTTCTAACCCTAATCCTAATCCTAACACTAACCCCGATACATTTCATACCCTAACCCTAAACCCCCGATACATTTCCTAACCCTAACCCTAAACCCTCGATACATTTCCTAATTGCAGGGTATCGTGACCTTATCGGTTTTGGCGAGGACACACAGCGGTCTCTTGTTGCACACACGCGCGCAGCGGACCGACCGACCGACCAACCGACCGCCGCGTCTAGACAGCCCGGCGATTACGACCGGCACATTACGCATGACGACTCCGGCAGCGTGACCCCATCGCCTCTAATCGTGGCAACAGTAAAAGCGAGCTCGCCTCGCGACGTTGCCGCATCGCTCACGAGCGAGAGAGAGAGAGAGATGGGCGTCGCAGCTCACCTGGTAAATCCCGCTAAACGGCCCGCCTCCGGCCCGATAAAGCCGCGCGTCCGAGCAGCCGCGCGGCAATCGCCCGGCGGCTCGTGAAACGAGGGCCGACAGATTAGGGCGATTTGGGTAATCCCGCGTGCGCGGCGGCGTCGCCCCCGGGGGCGGCAGCGGCTTCCTGCGGGGAAATGAGCCGAAAACTTGCACCTGTCTCGCGTCTGAGCCGCGCCGCGGAACCTTCCGGGAGTCTCCCCTCCTCCGCGCGCTAGTCCGCCGCCGCCGCCGCCGCCGCCGCCGCCGCCGCCGCGTCTTTCTTTTTATCTCGCGCGGGCGTGCGACGAGGCTAGAAGAGGAGGAATTGCCGGGGAGGGAATCTCGTTACGGAGAGGGGCGGGGGATGAGATCGTATCCGCCGGGTGGTCATCGATTTAACGAAGGCGGCTCGGCGCGGACAAAGCGTCGCTATCGCGCGCGCCGATCGCGCCGTCGATTCGCCTCGCTCGCGGGCCTCGCCTCGCCGCGTCGAACAACGCGCCCTCCCCCTCCTCCTCCTTCTCCGACCCCCTCCCTCCCCCCGCGCGCTCCGCCACCGCCGCCGTATCAGCGCCGCCATCGCGAAGGAGATTTTACGCGAAGCGGCGAGGAGGCTTGATTGGATTCTCGATGCGAATTCCTCGCGTTGCGGAGGAGTCCGTCGACGTGAAAAAGTGGATTCGGCGCACGGACGCACGGACGGACGGACAGAGGGAGGCGGGCGTGCGAGTCGGAGCGGGTGCATCCAGCCGACACCGACAGCTGCCATTGTGCAGGCGCCGCGCCGCCGAGCGGCGGCCCGCTTTGAAGTCGGCATCGTCGGGGCCGGCTAGTTGTTTTTCGCGGGGCGAACATAGCGTGAGAAACGTGTGATATTGATTGCACGCGACATGCGCCCGCGCGCGCTCGCGGCCCGAACTGCGTGAAATACAGGCGCGCAGTCGATACGGCACTTTCCTACTCTCGCACGATCATCCGTTCGGCATCCCTTTGGCACGGAGAATTCTAAAGAGCTGGCGACATCGGTCTGCGGCGCTGAATGCCCGGCAAAATATCGCAAATTACCTCCATTATTAATTTCGCAGACCGCAAAACAGATCGGCGGGGCTCCAGCTGTCGTCGGAAGGAGCGAGGGCGCGGCGGCAGCGTTTTTCGCCGCAGATTCCCGGTGCCGGCGACGCCAACGACGCCCCAAGTTCAAAGCAAAAACACCTCCGAGGAAAATAATCAATTAGAGCGAAGAATTTTTTTAAAGGTATCGAGTTATTACGAAACCTCGCGAAAACCGGCGGGCGGGCGGGCGAGGGTTGGCGGGTGGCGCGCGCGTGGGGATTTCTGTACACATCGCGTGCCAATCAACGTAATGGCGTTTGAATGCGGCGACGGCGGCGGCGCCACCGCGGCGTTCTCACGCGCACGCGCGCCGGAATTCTCGACCCCCGCCTTGCGAAGAAAAGCGGGCGACCTTGCCCGCCGCCATCTTGTTTTTCGAACCCTGCCATCGGCGGCGGCGTTGGCGGCGGCCCCGCTGCTCTTGCTGCCTGCACCGCTGAGCTACTAATGCGGTGCTGGTTAATTCTCTGAAGGTCTCGTCGCCTTGTCTCAGGTCCTCTAAGTGCCTAGCACTACAGTGTTTCTTCGAGAGACCGTGCTCCAACTGCGGAGGAGAAAAGGAGATAGGAAGGGTCGCCGTGCGGCCATCGCTGCTCCGCGCGTGTGAAGTCGCGGCTAGGGGGACAAAGCATGGCTGCCGTCGGCTCTCACACCCGAGGCCTCGCGAAGTAGAGCCGCGACGACGAGCGGCATGAATTCGAAATCCCTCCGATCGAAAATTATCAAATCTAATCCTTCCGACACTCTTCCGCGTGACTGCCCTTTTGAGGCCTCCCTTTGAGTTATCGTCATCAGCTGTAGGTGAAGGCAGACCAGACCCTTCCCCCACTGCGTCGCTAACCCCCCGCGCGCAATTTTCTCGCCGAGCCTCCTCCGGCTTGCCAGTGTCAGAGATTAGGAGGCGGAGAGCGAAGTAATGAAACATCAAAGACGGCGAGTTAAACAGGAGAGGATTAGCGGAGGCAAATGCCTCTCGCGTGCGTTCGCGAGCGGCCGCAAGTAGACGTAATTCGCTCGGCGGCGGAAAAGCGAAAACGTGCGCTTGACGTAAGCGCGCAAAATGGCAGAAACAATTCCGAGATTTGTCCCGTAATGTGGAAATTTTGCGCCGGCCCGCGCCGCAGCCGCCGCGATAACGCCGCCGCGTGCTGCACGAGGCGCGTCGCCATGGCAACGCCGCCAGCTCCGTCCGTCCCCGGCAGCTGCGGGCGACACACAAAGCGCGACGACAAACTTTCCGCTAATGCGAACAAAGATGGCGGCATCGGAGCAGCAGTCGGTGGGCGAATCGGCGAAATATTAATGCGACCGGAGGAGAGAGAGCGAAAAGGCGCGCGCTTTCGACCCGCTCTATCGCAGTCCGTTCGCATCCCAATCTCGCCCGATCGCAAAGCGATTGAGATTCGCTCGTTCGTTCATTCGTAGATGGATGCGCGGGGATTCCGCGCATCTTCGAATCGCAGAGGCTGAGGCGGCGCAGGAGATGCAGTCGCCGTGACGACGGCACAACCTGAGCTGCCATCGCCGTCACCGTCGTCGTGACGATGGCCCAACCTGCTATCTTCATCGCCGGAATCACTCGGCGGAAGTAATTCCTCGTGATTCCGATTTTATTGCCGCTCCGCCCCCCTTCTCCGTCGGTCTTCGGAGATGGGAATCAAAAAAAAGGGGGTGGCACCGAATCGAGGCCTCACGTATGCGCACGCAAACCAGATCGGAATTCTAATGCGACGCCCGCGCGCCCGCCTGTCGTGCGTGTGTGGCCGACGTCTGCTCATTACGAGTCCGTGTCGTGACAGTTGAGGTTACCCAATCGATTTACTGCGTGAATGACCACATGGATGGCAGTTAAGACGATCAGATGAACGGCAATCATCACGATCACAATTAAAAACGAGGTACGAGTTCGACAAACTCGACTGGGTGCAGTCATCTGGTCATGTAGACTCCTGAATTGAGCACAAAATTTATGAGAGGGCAAGAAAGGACATCTCTTCCAGTAGAGGACTACATGTGGACAGAAATGACAAAATAATAATATGGACATGAACATAACATAACATGAATATATAACATGAAGACTACATATACAACTACTGAAATTTCCATTATGGTATATATATATATATACATATATATATATATATATATATATATACATATATATATACACATGTATATAGATGACTGCAGATTTGGCCATGTCCAAGATGGAATTCCCAAGCCAATGAACAAGTAGCCCAACCAGGCTGTGCGACGGATTGTCTTGGGTATTCTAACCCTAGCAATACCGTTTCTTGGAGCTAATGAACAAGTAGTCATACAATACAGATAACTAAACTGTACAACACCCGAATCTAACCAGTAGGCCACCGTGCAAGTGAAACTGTTGATGGGAATGCATAGGAATGGCACTATTGATGATAACACTACTATCTCATTACTACCTCACACATACTATCTCATAATCTGATAAAGCATATCATTCAAAGTCCAAGGGACTGTGCCGAAGAAGGAGAGATCGAGCCAACGTTGATCAAACTGATAGTTCAACACGGTGGATTGCAATAGAAAAAACTCAATATCATAAGTAGAGAAGAAGGAAACGAATTCCAATCTGGCAAGACATTATAACAAAAGACTAAACGTGAATGGAACCTTTGAAGACATGACATGGCGAAAGCAATTGTCAGCTCAAGATGATCTAGTACAACAAACAGTTTGATCAAGTAATGGAAGAGGGAACACCAATGTTTACATTACCGTGGATAAACAAACATAAAAAAACAAGATAAACATAACCATAAACACGTGATTACATTACACAGAACTTTACACGTAACCACAACAATTACTAAAAATGAACTGAATATGAGACCAATTAAGCCTCAGGGACTATCAAAGAATGACAGAGGATGATAATTGATAGTCACTTGCGTTCATAGGGTCTATGTCCCCCAGGGTAGGTACTGCCGGAACGTACCCTGGGTACGGTCCGGTATCCTGGAACGTACCCTGGTAACTATCTGATATGGTTAGGTTTAGGGTTATGGTTAGGGAGTAGGCGTAGGCGACTCCCTAGACTCGTTAGTGGAGTAGGCGAGGTACGGTCCGGCATATTAGATAGTACAAGGGTACGTTCTGGCAGTACCCTGGGGGACATAAACCCTCTCAGTGTCACTTGCAGATGACAATAAAAATTACATCGAAGAGATCAACACAAGGGCCATATCATATTACCCTAACCCTAGCTACTACTACTACTGTACTACTAATTAATGTAGCCACAAGCTCCCTTCTTGTTCTTACGTTGGCGAGAGTCCTACGACGTGTAACAGTCGAAGAGCTTGGTCAGTTTACTACTACTAGTAGTAGTACTAATGTAGCCCTGTTAGTGTTATCATACATGTAACATGATACACGGTCATGTACATAGTAGTATTAGTACATGTACATACTACATAGTACATGTACATACAGTCATACTATACATAGTACATAGTACATGTATGATGTACATTAGTACTAGTAGTATGTACATGGTCATGTCCTACATTAGCCCGACCAGGCTGTGTGACTAACGTCAATATAACGTCTTCTAACTCTAGCAAAGACCGTTTCTTGGAGCTAGTCCTACGTAACATGTGTCATGATGATGATACACTCTGATAAAAATAAAAACTCACTCTGATTGTCACTCACATAAAAACTCATCGATACGGATAGATACAAAAGTTACCTTACAGTTCACCCAGCGAAGGCAACATGACGAAAACAGAGAATAATAACATGAACATAAAAGATGATTACTCTGTAAATGTAAAATGAGACTGCAGATACAATTAAACACACGAGGGATAACCATGAGAATAGACATACAGCAGACGATATTGCATTACTTTTATGCACTAGAATTATATCGGATGCTCTCCTGTAACAATGTAGTTCAGAAACGCGTTGGACGCATATGCCGATATGGTTGGACGTACGTACGAATACAAATAGATAGATAACCTATCTATCTATCTTTATCTATTATCTATATCTATATCTATATATCTATTATCTATTATCTATTATCTATTATCTATTATCTATTATCTATTATCTATTATCTATTATCTATTATCTATTATCTATCTATTTCTATGGTTGGACGTGTGACATTTGATCCAAATATTTGATTGGTCGATGCGTTGATGATGACAATTCGATCTCAAGATAAGACATTCTGATTGTTTGAACCGGAGTTTAGTGGAGTGCGAGATATAATTTTCGACAAATTCATCTCTCTCGCAATGAGTTCTCAAAAAGATCTGGAGTGATTTTGCTGCTAACACGGCGCATGTACAAACGTTACGACAACCATGTAGGCCTACATGCGCCGTGTTAGCAGCAAAATCACTCCAGATCTTTTCGCCCCACGTATTAAAATAAACATATACATAAACACATG
>NW_014578918.1:0-448 GCF_000485595.1 Priapulus caudatus
GTGTGTGTGTGTGTGTGTGTGTGTCGTGTGTGTGTGTGTGTGTGTGTGTGTGTGTGTGTGTGTGTGTGTGTGTGTGTGTGTGCGTGCTGTGTGTGTGTGTGTGTGTGCGTGCGTATGTGCATGTGACGTATGAGTGAGCGTTGTGTGAGTAATGGGACTAGCTAATAGCAGTATAAGCAGTAAATTGCTCCGTCAATTCGCGTTCTGACAGCGAGCAATCACGCTGACTAGTAAACGATGCGGCGTGTGTCTAACCACGCGGCGTGCGCGGGAAAACAGAGAAGAGCGAGAGAGAAAAAAGGGAGCATTCATGAGAGAGAGAGGAAGCGTGAAACAGGAGGGGAGGAGCGTAAGAGAGAGAGAGAGAATGAGAGAGAAAGAGACGGGGAGAGAGAGAGGAGCGTGGAAGAGAGAGAGGGAGGGAAGAGCGTAAGAGAGAGAGAGAGAA
>NW_014578918.1:4712-8006 GCF_000485595.1 Priapulus caudatus
TCCTGTTATCTTCTCCCCCTCTCCCCCTCTCCCTCTCCCCCTTCTCCCCCTCTCCATCACACGCGGAGCTCCTCCTGTTACCTCATCATCGACAGAATTCAATCACACACGCGTTTGCATCTCCGCCTCCTTACCCTAACATCCTCCCCCCCCCACCCCCACCACCGTCGCTCCTCGCATCTTATTGGACTAATTATCAATTAATTTCAGTAATTAATCGCACGATGCCCCGTGTAAGCGACGCTGCAGGGGGGAGCCGAGGGGGGAAGCTGTGGGGAGAAGGTGTGGGGAGAAGCTGTGAGGGAGAAGCTGTGCGTGCGGGTGTACGTGCGGGTGTCCTACAAGGGAGTTAAAACTCGCAATGCCTCCACACGATGGCATCGCCTCCACACTTCTCCCAGCGAGCAAGGCGACTCTACCATACAAAACACTATCAGAGCACGTGTATCAATTGATTACTAATCATCGATTATATCAATAATAACAATCATACTATCTGAGCTCTAATACTATCCAGCAACATCCCGCCATGCCGCCACCTAGCGGCAACAATTCAAGCTATACACACGATGCGATAACATAATATCACGAGTGAATCTATTATTATTCACTCCTGATAATAATATTACGTATATCATCGATTATATAACATCAATCTCATATATTATAATCATACATTTAACTATGTCATGATATAGACGAGTTACGCAGATATCCCGGTGCGCAACATTACACGATGTTCATATGTTTATACGTTTTCGGTTTCGGGTTTTCTTTTTGCGAGCCGGCGTCTGCTCTCTGCCGCCATGACAGGTAGGCTATTGAATATTATATATGTTTCATATTCGGCACCTCGCGTGCGTTTTTTTTATGCGCCAAATTTCTCGGAAATGAAGTCGTATTCGCAAGCGTCTTACGCCGCTGCTGGTATGAAATACTAATGCAGGCGATTTATCGCTATTACCGTAGAGAGCTTGCTTCTCTCTGTGTGTGTCTCTCTCTCTCTCTCCGCTCTGTTCTGCTCGATCTGTGTCTCTCTCATGTCCTCTCATCTCGTGTCTGCTCAATCTCTCTCTCACAAATCCTCTCTCTACGTCTCTCTCTCCTATCTCTCATCTGCTCTCTCTGACTCTCATCATCCTCCTCTCTTCTGCTCTCACTCTCTCATCTCTTTCGCTAATCTCGTGTCTCATGTCTCTCTCCTTCTGTCATCTCTCTCTCTCATCTCTCTCTCGTGCTCTGGTCTCTCTCCTCCTCGTCTCTCTCTCTCTCTCTCTCTCGTCTCTCTCTCTCCCCTCTTTCGGCTAATCTCTGTCTCTGTCTCTCTCTTCATTTCTCTCATCCTCTTCGCTATCTCTCCCCACGCTATCCTTCTCTTCCTCTAATCTCTCTCTCCTTCTCTCGTCCTCTCCTCTACCTCCCTCTCGTCCTCTCTTCTTCTGTCTCTCCGTCTCTCTGCTCATCATCTCACTTTTTATCTGTCTGGCCTGTCTGTCTCCTCTCTCTCTCTTGTCTCTCTTTCTTTCTTATCGCCTCATCTTTTTCTCATTGTCTTTCTTTCTTCTCCCCTCTCTCTCCGCTAATCTCATATTTGGCTCTATTTTGGCTGCACACCGCCCATCGTTTCTCCTCTCCTGCCCTACACCCTCCCTTTTCTCTCTATTCATCTCATCCCCTCTCTCAATCTCTCCTCATTCGTCAAATCAGAGAACTCATCTCATCTCTTTCTACTCTCTCTTCTCCCTCCTCTCAAAATAATGCCCAACGCTCTCTAGAATCTTTACTCTCATCCTCCTATCTCGCTCTTTTCCTTCCTCCCCCCCTCTCTCTCACTATCCTCATCTCTCCCCCCGCTCCTAATTTCTATCTCTCACCTCCCCTTCTCCTCTCTCTGCCCTCTCCTTTCCTCCCTCCATCACCCTCTGCCTGCTCCTTCTCTCCTCCATCACCACACCGGATTCACACAGATGAATCTTATTCGTCTGTTCTTCCCGTGACGCATATATAACCGTAAACCGCGTTATTCACAATTTATTTTATCTGCTCGAAGTGTCGGGGGGTTAGCGAAGCATGAAGATCGATCAGAAGCAACGCGTGCGTGCGTGCGTGCGTTGCGTGCGTGCGTGCGTGTAGGCGTGCGTGCGTGCGTGTAGCGTCGCGCGTGCGTTAGGCGTGGGCGTGCGTGCGATGTAGGCGTGCGTGCGTGCGTGGGTGTAGGCGTGGCGTGCGTGCGTGCCGGTGTAGGCGTGCGTGCCCGTGCGGTGCGTGCGTGCGTGTGTGCGTGCCGCGCGTGTTGTGCGTGGTGCGTGCGTCGTGCGTTGCCGTGCGGTGTAGGCGTGCGTGCAGTGCGTGGCGTTGCGTGCGTGCGTGCGTGTAAAGGCGTGCGTTAGCGTGCGTGCAGTGCGTGCGTGGCGTGCGTGTAGGCGTGCGTGCGTGCGTGTAGGCGTAGCGTGCGTGGGCGTGCAAGCGTGCGTGAGTGCGTGTAGGTGTGAACGTGCGTGCAGTGCGTGCGTGCAATTCAAAGATCGATACTTTCAAAAGACAAAAGCTCGAGTAACATGCCGTAAATGGCGGCCAGAAAAGAGAATGCGCAGAGATCGGGAATCCTCGGCGAACATCGACAAATATCGGAAGCGATCGGCAGAGATCGGCTTTGTACAATGGCAATAACACAATTTGTACAATGTCAACTAGCTTCTCCTAAACGTACGCATGCGCCGTGAGCGGCTTGAGCGCGCGTGTGGCGCCATGCGCGGGGCATGGCGGTCGACGACGAACATAGCATGTGTTTAAACGACAAACGTCTTACACACGTAAAAAAACTTAAACAATCAAGCAGAACTGTCCGAGAGACAACTCTGTAGACTGCCACCCACCGTAACGCGATAATCCAAAGACGACACGCGATCGCAGATGACGCGGGCGGTGCGGAGACGGACGGGCGGCAGACTAAACGGAGGGGCCAGACTGGCTATGTCAACACGAGAGGCAAAGGCAGGGCAAACAGAGATGCAAGGAAGATAGAAATATAATGAGTGAATAAATTACAAATGATTTATTCTAAACATGTTTCTGAGGAAAAATAAACTGAGATAGATGTTCGGGTTGACAATTGCACCTCACCTCTATCCACAGCTCTAATCCTACTTCACCCTCCCTGCTCTCGTTCTCTCTCGCTCTCTCTCTCTCACCTCCCTCTCTCCTCTCATCATCTCTCTCTTTTCTCTCCTCAGTCGCACTCTCTTCTCCTCTCTCTTATTTTCCCTCCTCTGGTCTTCTCTCTCCTTCCTTTAT